>NC_142648.1:7982327-8289051 GCF_053813885.1 Theobroma cacao
TAAGAGTCAAATATTTTCAGTTCCTTACAATTAAAGACTAAGGTAAAAGGTGTCTAGTGCGTGATAGACGCACGCATGATGTGGACGTTTACTTGGATTTTTGCCTTTGACGTGATAGGTGAATTGGATTTTTGGTAACGATGCCATTTTGTCTAGGCAAAAATGATTTTGTTTTTCCCTTTTTTGATTACTTTCATTGGTTAAAATTTTTCATCATTTTAGTTTTCCCACCATTGACCCAAATTACTTACACTCTACCTCCTCTCCTATCCAATCCACTTCTTATCTCCAATAGGTTTTCCCTTTCCACCGTCTCACCCTCCAGTAGGGTATCTGTCACCATTAATTTATCAGGCATCATTTATCTTGTCGTGTAAGATACGAAAATGTAGTTTTGTTAGAAAGTCTTTTATGTCAAGTTAAAACGGTTTAAATTATGGTATGGTTATAACAACTTTTTTATCATGACGTGTTACAACTACATTTTTCAACATAAAACATAACAACAACTAAATTTTCAACATGAAATGTAACAACTGTATTTTTTAACATGATATATAACAATTACATTTTTCAACATAACGTATAACAACTAAATTTTTTAATATGACGCGTAATAACTAAATTTTTAACATGACGTATAACAACTACATTTTTCAACATGTCATGTAACAACTAAATTTTTAATATAGCGTGCAAAAATTATATTTTTCAATATGGCGTGTAACAATTATTTTCAACATAACGCGTCACAACTAAATTTTAAAACATGGTTGTAACATTACACTTTTCAACACGGCGTTATCAATATTTTTTTCACAAAAAGTAACAATAACATTTCCCAACATGCCGCGTAACAAATATTAAAAAATAACGTATAACAACATAATTTTTTTTTGACATGCCATAGAACAACTTTTTCGACCATGATGTTTAACAACACATTATACAGGCCTGACCTTTCACATATTTTCATATTCTAAGGAGAAGTTCACAAATACCCAAAAATTATACAAATCCTAGCATATCAACACTTCATACAAATCATTAAAAAGTTAACATCTAATGGAAATGGCTAACACTTCATATACAAATCATCTACTCAATTGATAGATTTAACTATAAAGTTATGTGCTTCATTGAAGTTGTAACTCAACCAAAAGATAGCCAAAGGCCTACAGGGCATGGAAACTTTAACACCATACTCGTGTCGCTTATGGAAACAATGCTGGAACATGTCTCTAATGAACTAGATCAGAACAGTGATTGGCATTTGTCTTGTATGGTTCAAACACGAGTTAACACATTTCATAATATTCAATGTCATTTGTTGGTATCGCCTTACTAGTTATCGTGCACGTGCTCATCTCTGAGGAGAAGAGACTTGGATCGAAGAGTAACTGAAGCAGAACGGGTGAAATTGGGGAAAAATTAAACATAAGATTGAGAACAAAACAACGTCGTTTAGATAACATGTCAAGTCAACTGCCATGTCATTAACTCATGCGATTTTTCTGTAGCATGTAATACACGCTCCATCCACTTGTCAACTTGGCCATTAATTGTAAGGAATCAAAAACGTTTGGCCCTTGATTATTACAAATGAAACGTTTGGCCCTTAATTGAAAAAGTGTCCAAATGTTTAGCCTCAATTTGAGCATTTAGCCTTTTTTAATATATGCACCAAGCAGGACCAAGGTTATTAACCCAATTTGAAAGGCACATCCCTTTTCTTGATTAAGTTGCCATCCAATCTACAACCTAATTTGCCTCACACTTAACACAATTGACCTTAACTTATTCAAAATTCTTTATATAAGTTTGAATTTTTTTTTATTAAAGGTAGTAATCTCCAATCTTGACAAACTTGTCTCGGTTTCAAGTATTCATCCAAGATTCTTGAATATGTTTCTAAAATAACTTTTTTAACCTTTGCCTTTTCTAGATAACTTGTTTCCTTCTCTCATAGTTATTACTTCAACTACCAAAGCAGAATTCGCATTTGTAAGCCTTCTTTCACTAGCCATGATTCTTCCATGATCATCCTTTATAATTATCCCAATTACAACTTTCATGTGTACAGCATAAACACTATCGGTATTAACCTTGACCAACCTTTCTTCTAGTTCTTCTTATTTTTCTTTTTATCTCCACCCTTCTCTTTAAGCAATAATTTCCCCTACTATAAAATATAATACTTCTTTAATCCTTCTTCAACTTGCACATTTTTTTTTCACTTTGTTGCACATGCAAGCATATAAATCATTAATCACCAGACTTGCATGTGAAAGGCGTGTTAAAATTTAAATATGAAAACAACTTAAACCTTTTTTAGCAATCAATAATCCAACTTAACATGATAGTAAAGCTCTCAAGTTTGAATCCTAGAAAATGTTTTTCTCCTTTTTTCTTCTTCATCCAACTCAAGGCTATTAATCTTTCTTTCGACTTGCACATGAGAAAACATGTTAGTTTAATGTGCTGAGACTTTAACTCAACTATAAACAACTTGAACTTTGAGATACACCTCACATCGAGCTCAAGATAACCTTAAATCCAACAAACCAATGAAAAACACAAAGGTTTTTAAAGCAACATAAAGGCAATAGAAATAAGAAAGAAAGAAGAAAAGAAAGTTTAAGAGAAATGAGATTTTATTCCCAAACTTTGTGTGCTTTACAAATGAACATAATGGGGTATTTATAAGCTTGGCTAGTGTCCTTGTCTAGCCTATCTATAATATTAGCTTTATTCTTGTTTTGACATGAAAAAATTAATTGAACTTAATGAGCTTTGAAAGTGAAAAATATTATTTGGTATGAAGAAAATCCTCCAAGAATTGTTAAAGCTGAACTTAATAGAAAAATATATTGAAATGCTTTAATTATTTGAGCATATTTCTAATATGGATGTTCATTTTCTTAATTTTCTCAAAAAATCTTTTATTTTCAAAATTAAATATGTTAGCCCAAAGATCAAGTTTTCAAAAGAAATGACTTGATTCTTAAATGAAAAGAAAGCAAAATATATTTCTTTGATTACGGGAAAAATCAATTCTGGAGAAGAAGTCAGTTTTCGAGCAAAGATCAACAGTAAAGAATCGATAATGAGAAAAGGAGAAGTCAGTTCTTAGAAGATAGAAGCTTTAGGATTTGTGAAGAATTGACACATCAGAGACAAAGAATCAATTCTAGAGAGACAACATGCAAAAAAAGAAAAGCAAAAAAGAAAGAATCGATTTTACAAGGAGAAAAAGTATGTTCTTAAAGCACCAAAAGTACAACTCATAAACTTGGTGACCAAAAAAGGCAAGACACAACTAGACACAAGTGGATTGGCAAAATTCAATCTTGAATTCAAATTTTGATGCTAGTCTATAGTAAAGAATCGACACCTTGAAGCAAAAGAATCGATACTCCAAGATTACAAATGTGTCACCTTTACGCCTAAATGTAAAATAATCAACACCTCAAAATAGAAGAATTGATTCTTCAAAGACAGAAAGCTATAGATTTTGTGAAGAACCAGCAACTCAACTACAAGGAATCAATTTATATAAGTGAGAATTTTGCAAGCTGGCTTAAACGTGCAAGAAACTATTCAGAACTTACTAATGGGTAGATAATCTCAAAGACTATAAATATACATCTTGAAGATGTTAAAAAAATAAAAGAGAAAATAGAATTTTGAAAGATTTTGAATCATCCTTGAAAAGGAAAAAGCGAAAAAAACAAGAGAAACAATTGTGAGCAAAAAATCCCTATCTTTGAATAAATAAAGAGCTTAAAGTTCGCATCTTTACTCTTTAGCTGATCTTTCTTAAGCTTAGACCTTCATTGATCATATTTATTTTTGTGAAAGCTCTCTCTATTCTAAACCTAAACTTCGTTATCAACCTTTTTAAAGGTTTTTAATTTGTGATTTACTAAAATCCACTTTTGTATTGGTTGTACCTCCAAGCAAGAGATAAAGGGGTTTGCCTAATCTTTTAAAAGACTTTTTCTTGTGTAAAGGTTGTGCTTTAACTTGAAAAGTCAGTGTCTTGGTATAGGTTACACTTGATCCTGCAAAAGGTAAAATTGTAAAGGTTACGTCTAATCCTGCAAAAGACATGTTGTAAAAGTTATGTTTGACCTTATTGAAAAGGCAAGCTAATAATGGATTCAAACTCTTTATGCTATTAAGGGAGAGGACATAGGCATTGAAAGGTCAAACTATTGTCTATTTTATCACGCAAGTGTTTGTATCGTAATAAAGTAATATAATAGTAAGTAGAGTGTCGAATCCCAAAAAAAATTGTCCTAACTTTTGCTAAATACAAAAATTAACACAACATAAATCTTATTTAAACAATCGAATTAAAGTGATTAATTAAAAGCAAAACTAAAATTAAATAATAACTAAATTAAATCTAAAAGTTAATTGGCAAAATGTTACTAGAAAAATTCAATTAAAAAAAAACTTAGGATTAAAATATTCCTCAATACTTCATCTGAATCCTCTTTCTCTCCCTAAACTTATTTTAATAGATCGAGTTGCTAACCAAGAGTTCCAATTTATTTATAAGTCTCTGTTGAGATTCTTATAAAAATATCTCTCCTAATTAATTTACTATATGTTTATGTAAATTCAACTAAAGAAAAATTCATTAAGTTTGTACTCTAATCTTGGCTACATGTGACATGTAGGTTTATGTCTATCTTATGTAAAAATCAAATAACTTAATCAATTAAGTGAATTTCAACACATACAATTCCATTCATGACCTAATCTAAATTTCCTTCGTCAAGCTGTATTTAAATATTCAAAATAATATAATTGGTGATCAAGCAATTAGAAGCATTAAATACAAAATTAGAATAAACAACTCATATTCCATTGATAATAAGCAAAAGAGAGATAAAATATTCAAATTACATGTTAAGTACAATTGCAATCTTAGATAGAAAAATTTGTTCATACTGAATAATAAAAGCATAAACCAAAGAAATTTAACCATAGTAACAATTCAAAAATAAAAAACCAAAGAATAAAAGGAAAAAGAATAGAAAACTAAAGATTTATAAGATCTTCAATCTTCAATCTTGCACAATCTTTCTTGCTTTCGTGAGTGTTTTGTGGCCACTTGTTTTCAAAGAAACCCTAGTTGTATTATGGCTTTCAATTGCTTCAAAGGTGCCTTTAAATAACCTCTTAAAAGACCTACTTCTTATAAAGTTTGGACTTAATTTGCCCGAGATATCTGTGCGGTGCTACGGCCTCCAACTTGTTGTCTCCCAATATGCTCTCTACTTCACTCAATCAAATTGTGACATGATTTTCTCCTCTATCTGGGCCGAACTGAGAAAAGTGATAAACATGAAAGCCGTAGTCCTGTCTCTTAGCTTTCCAATAGTTTAAGAATACCACTTTCTAAAATGAATTTTCATTAGCATACCATAATCTACAATTTTTTGATTGCAAGTTTGTGATAGCTAAGTTCATCAAACACATATAGTAATTATCTTAAAAGAGAAATGAAAATAATGGACTTTCCATAAAGGAAAACAGGATATCAAGCAAGAAAAAGAAACAAATGAGAATATGTGGCAAGATTTGATCAAGTCAATCTTCATTCCTAGGATTGCTTTTGATAATATTCTCAAATTATGATTGTGATCAGATTAATATTATTCTCACACATTAGGTATTTGATAATCTTCATTCTTAGGATGAATATTAAAACGTGTGGCTACTACTCATTGGGTAGTTGCCAAGTTTATTTTTTTTTTTTTGGGTAAACTAAAAACTGTGGTTGGCAAGTTGATGAAATCGTAGTAACAGTGATGTAGCCAAAAGGTTTAGGGCAATTAGAACTCAACAATTAAGGCTAGAATAGGGTTGATTGTGTTGGAACAATAGAAAGATAATTGAGTTTTTCAAAGAAACCTCTTAAATAAATATTCATAATAACAAAAGATAATAATAATCTTCTATCTAAGATCACCTATGTCACGACCCGGAACCTCCCTCAGGCCCATGACAATCGCCCGACGTCCCGATTGACACTCATTATCCGGAATGCCAACCGAAACCCCGCAAGGCTTACATATCAATTTCTTTCCTTTCCTGTGAGCAATCATTGTTAAATATCGAGTTTTTAGAGAATATATACTATTTTAGATAAAAAACAATCAAAATAAAATTTTCGCCACACAGGGGTATTTTGGTCATTTTTTTTTCAAAAATTTCGAAACTGGCTAAAACGTAATATACAAGTACAAAACACATAATTCATATTCAAAATGAGTTTAAAGGTCTAAAATCTTCATTTAAAACGAAATTACGATTATTTGAATATAATAAAAAAATAAAAGAAATATTAAGAAAAATATTCTATTTTCTTATAAAATAATATTTATAGAGTTATACGTGAATAATTTTTATAGCGTAAAAGCTAAATAAATTTATACATACTGAAATACAGTAAGCCAAAATATTTAATTTAATTTACAATAACAAGAGGGCCCTCGAATAAACAAAAGTAAAGAGGACTGTGAACCTACGGTTTAGAAAATGCAGATCCAATGGTAGTCCTCAATGAGATCAGCTATCTACAGTCTATATTGAACCTGAAATGGGTGAAAATGAGGGTGGTGAGATTATAAAATCCCAATGAGTAAACAGACATTATCATAACTATCTAAAGGCGAGTAAAATGGAGGCAAGTTTAAACAACAAATTTCAACCCATTTCATAATGTTTCCAATTTATTTCTTAAACTATAAAATATTTGTAATTTACCAAAACAGTTGTTAAGGCTTATGTCTTTTATTAAAACAAGGCTCAAGCCAAAACTAATCATTAGAGATACCTTGGCCGAGGTATCTAACCGAGTCCGCCAAGGGTGTTAAAATATTCACACGTGAAACACATTTTTTTTTTAAAACCAGCCATTCCTTGGCGTTGGCCGAGTTACACATTCACGTGGGGGTTCGACGTGAAGTGAGCTCTAATACTACCCCGGGAGTTACCCTCCTCGCCTCTACAACCGGAGTAACTATATAATTGGGTTTACCGTGCCCCTCTAATAGGCAGTCCACGGAAACCCGTCACTGCAGTGACTAACCCACCAATTTTAATAAAATTTCGACAGTATAACGTGACTTTTATTTATTTATCCAGCCTGCATAGTAAAACAACTTACATAAATTTCCCAATGCATTCACAAAATATAGCCACATATACTCATTTCTCATAAGCCATTCCTAGGAAAATATATATTTTTCAAGTCAATTTGTAGCCTCCAATTACTCAATTTCATAATCAATATAATATATTTTTATTTGTCACATTTATTCCTAAAACATAAAAAATCCCGTTTTAATCTCGTTCTCATTTCATAAAATACATAAAGGGCATTTAAAATAAACTCTAGATAATTTACAATAATAATAAGTTTACTCACCGTTTGTACAAACTAAAAGCTTTCTAAGCGCCCCGATCACTACTCGTCGGATACGACTTCTTTGCCTTTTCCGGAAGGCTCTCCTCCTAGACACATTACAAAAATTTACACAATTCATCACATTGATGCTAAATCACTATATAATTAACTTAAATCCTATACTAATGCATGGTATGAAATGCAATAGCCTAAACCGGCTTAAACGCGGTATTAACCTATTTTTGGCACTTTGCCCGATAAATTGCTAACACGCTCCATTTTAGCTCTAAATCATCCCATTCTCTCTCCAACATTTCTAACCATTAAATATCAGCCAATAACCTTCTAAAAACAACAAAATCAGCTCACTCCCTTCCTTGAAAAATTTGGCCAAAAATGGGACATTAACTCGGTTAATTTTCTACTTTGTTTTTATATCACGTTTAATCGTTTTTCATCATTTTCCTTAGAATAAAATCAATTCATCATCATTGTACAGCATTGAGCATCCAGCCAAGAGTGGGTATTGTGAAAATTCAATGATTTCTTGCCCAATTTAATTTCTAAACACATTTAACTAACTAAAACTATCAATTTAACTAAAAATCAAAACCTAAAAATTTCAATTTCTCTACCCTAGAATTTCGTTCAGCCCTTGATATCACTTTTTGATCTCTCTCCTCAATCATGCTAAATGGAAATAAAGGCATAGGAAAGGTAAAAATCAAGCTAAAATCGAAAAATCTTACCGTTAGACGCGTAAACGGTCGAAAACCGCGAATTTCCCTTTGAATTTTCTTGTTTCTCTTTGGTTTTTCTTTTTTTCTTCCTTTCCTCTCTATTTCCTCTCTTGTTCTTCCTTATGGCCGGCCAGCACTCAAAATTTGGGTTTAAATGGACTGACTTTTTATTAAAATAATATTATTTCATTAAAAAAAATGTCACGTGTCACTTTCCCATTGGCCCATTTTTAAAATTTCATCCATTTGTTTCCAAA
The DNA here is from genome assembly GCF_053813885.1 of Theobroma cacao. Taxonomy (NCBI): domain Eukaryota; kingdom Viridiplantae; phylum Streptophyta; class Magnoliopsida; order Malvales; family Malvaceae; genus Theobroma; species Theobroma cacao. The sequence goes on from NC_142648.1 coordinate 7,990,751, forward strand.
TTTTCACCATACACTTGTCCCACATATCCATAGCTTAGATAAAATTCTCAGACTTATCCAAAGTCTCGGTGGAGTAATTTTTGAAATTTACACTTTTACCTCCGTAAAAGTGAAAAATTACATTTTTGCCCAAAAAATTGAAAAATTGCCCATAGACATATTTTTCATCCCTTATACTCATACCATTCTCCAATTTGTCAAATTTGATCTAAATTCTCTCAAAATCTCAAATTTTGTTCGTGGGTGGCAAAATTACGATTTTACCCCTACACTCCAGAAATCACCAGAATTAAACTTTTTCACTTCATATCATTAAATTATACTCCAAATAGTTAATCTTGGTCAAAAATTTCACTCCATGATCAAATTATTATCTTAGGTGACAAAATGACGATTTTGCCCTTGAATATCAAAATTTCTAATTTTACCCCAAATGAACCCTCAAACTCCGAACAATCATTTTTAGTCATTCCTGGACTATAAAATATTAAATTTCATCCTACAATTCCTATTTGAACTAGTTCGAGGTTAAATCAATTTAAGTGTATCGTTAGGTACAATATCAGGTTTCGTCTATTCTTAGGTGCTTTTCTAGCGTAATAACATGCTACTCAATGCATGTATGTCATGACATGTATTTATAGGGTCGGGTTTTACAACCTATTTATAATAGCTAAGATAAATCATAATCAAATAATAATCCTAATCCTAAATAAAGACTTAAAGTATTAAAATTTTAATAAAGATAGGAAAAAAATCTCATACTAAATAAAATAAAGAAAATAAAATCCTAAGCTAACGAAAATAGTAAATAAAGTAGAATTTTTGATGCGCTTGCATCATTCCCCTCGGGTTAGAAAAACTCGACTCTGACGAGTTGGCCTTAATATACTCCTCATAAATGGTTGGATTTACTTGTTTCAATTCCTTTTCATTACCACATTCAACGTTCAAATTTTCAACAGATAACTACCAAGTGATTTTGCTGTTTGTAGGACTGAAAGTTGATGATTTCTTAGTCTCTTCTTTCAAAGGATATAAAATATATCTCTTGTTATCCTTATAGAAGGAATAGGTATTTGGCTTCGTCTTATGGTCCATATCATGATCATACAACCAAAGTCTACCAACAAGAATATGACCAACATCCATTGGCACAACATCACATAAAGCCTCATCATCCAAGTTACCTCCCATAGTGAATTTCCCCAAACATTAAATGATTATCGTTACTTCGTGTCCTTTCTTTATCCATCTAATCTTGTAAGGATGAGGATGTTTACTTGTAGGAAGCTTCAATTTGTCTACTGCCTCTTTTGAAATAATATTTTGCACACTTCCTCCATCAATAACGAGATCACACACTTTACCTTCATAAACAACATGTGTCTGAAAAATCTTTGCCTCCTCCAATCTTCTTCTTCCTCATTGATTATTGTAGTAATCACTCTTTATACCACCAAGGACTCACCTTGTACAGGATACACATCAATTTCCTCTATTTCCTCATCATATTTATCATAAATGGGTTCTAATTCCTCTTTAAATTCTACTAAGTTTACCCTTCTTTGTGGGCAAGCAAAAGAAGTGTGTCCTTTCTCCCCACAAGTAAAACATCGAATATGGGAATTGCTGCCTCCTTTATTTGTACAAGAACCAATACTGTTTTGTCTACCATAAGACATTATACTCTTGCCTTTATCATTCTTTTCAACATTGGTTGCCCCCCCATTAGTTTTATTGGTTGTGGTAACCTCTTGATAATTTTGTTGGGATGTTTGGTAATCTTGTCTTGCTCTAGAATCGTGTAAAATCTGACCCTATAAATACATGTCATGACATACATGCATTGAGTAGCATGTTATTACGCTAGAAAAGCACCTAAGAATAGACGAAACCTGATATTGTACCTAACGGTACACTTAAATTGATTTAACCTCGAACTAGTTCAAATAGGAATTGTAAGATAAAATTTAATATTTTATAGTCCAGGAATGACTAAAAATGATTGTTCGGAGTTCGAGGGTTCATTTGGGGTAAAATTAGAAATTTTGATATTCAATGGCAAAATCGTCATTTTGCCACCTAAGATAATAATTTGATCATGGAGTGAAATTTTTGATCAAGATTAACTATTTGGAGTATAATTTAATGATAGGAAGTGAAAAAGTTTAATTCTGGTGATTTTTGGAGTGTAGGGGTAAAATCGTAATTTTACCATCCACGGATAAAATTTGAGATTTTGAGAGAATTTAGATCAAATTTGACAAATTGGAGAATGGTATGAGTATAAGGGATGAAAAATATGTCTATGGGCAATTTTTCAATTTTTGGGACAAAAATGTAATTTTTGACTTTTACGGGGTAAAAGTGTAAATTTTAAAAATTACTCTACCGAGACTTTGGATGAGTCTGAGAATTTTATCTAAGCTATGAATATATGAGACAAGTGTATGGTAAAAATTTGGAAACAAATGGATGATATTTTAAAAATGGGCCAATGGGAAAGTAACATGTGACATTTTTTAATGATATAATATTATTTTAATGAAAAATCAGCCCATTTAAACCCAAATTTTAAGTGCTGGCCGACCATAAGGAAGAACAAGAGAGGAAATAGAGAGGAAAGGAAGAAAAAAAGAAAAACCAAAGAGAAACAAGAAAATTCAAAGGGAAATTCGCGGTTTTCGACCGTTTACCCGTCAACGGTAAGATTTTTCGATTTTAGCTTGATTTCTACCTTTCCTATGCCTTTATTTTCATTTAGCATGCTTGAGGAGAGAGATCAAAAAGTGATATCAAGGCTGGACGAAATTCTAGGGGAGAGAAATTGAAATATTTAGGTTTTAATTTTTAGTTAAATTGATAGTTTTAGTGAGTTAAATGTGTTTAGAAATTAAATTGGGCAAGAAATCATTAAATTTTCACAATACCCACTCTTGGCTGGATGCTCAATGCTGTACAATGATGATGAATTGATTTTATTCTAAGGGAAATGAAGAGAAAATGATGAAAAACGATTAAACGTGATAGAAAAACAAAGTAGAAAATTAACGGAGTTAATGTCCCATTTTTGGCCGAATTTTTCAATGAAGGGAGTGAGCTGATTTTGTTGTTTTTAGAAGGTTATTGGCTGATATTTAATGGTTAGAAATGTTGTAGAGAGAATGGGATGATTTAGAGCTAAAATAGAGCGTGTTAGCAATTTATCGGGCAAAGTGCCAAAAATAGATTAATATCGCGTTTAAGCCGTTTTAGGCTATTGCATTTCATACTATGCATTAGTATAGGATTTAAGTTAATTATATAGTGATTTAGCATCAATGTGATGAATTGTGTAAATTTTTGTAATGTGTCTAGGAGAAGAGCCTTCCGAAAAAGGTAAAAAAGTCGTACCCGACGAGTAGTGATCGGGGCGCTTAGAAAGCTTTTAGTTTGTACAAACGGTGAGTAAACTTATTATTATTGTAAATTATCTACAGTTTATTTTTAAATACCCTTTATGTATTTTATGAAATGAAAACGAGATTAAAACGGGATTTTTGATGTTTTAGGAATAAATGTGATAAATAAAAATATATTGTATTGATTATGAAATTGAGTAATTGGAGGCTGCAAACTGACTTGAAAAATATATATTTTTCTAGGAATGGCTTATGAGAAATGAGTATATGTGGTTATATTTTGTGAGTGCATTTGAGAAATTTATGTAAGTTGATTTTACTATACAGGCTAGATAAATAAATAAAAGTCACGTTATACTGTCGAAATTTTATTAAAATTGGTGGGTTAGTCACTGCAGTGACGGGTTTTCGTGGACTGCCTATTAGAGGGACACGGTAAACCCAGTTATATAGTTACTCCGGTTGTAGAGGCGATGAGGGTAACTCCCGGGGTAGTATTAGAGCTCACTTCACGTTGAACCCCCACGTGAATGTGTAACTCGGCCAACGCCAAGAGACGACTTGTTTTAAAAATAAAAATGTGTTTCACGTGTGAATATTTTAACACCCTTGGTGGACTCGGTTAGATGCCTCGGCCAAGGTATCCCCGAGGATTAGTTTTGGCTTGAGCCTTGTTTTAATAAAAGACATAAGCCTTAACAACTGTTTTGGTAAATTACAAATATTTTATGGTTTAAGAAATAAACTGAAAACATTATGAAATGGGTTGAAATTTGTTATTTAAACTCGCCTTTAGATATTTATGATAATGTCTGTTTACTCATTGGGATTACAAAATCTCACCCAACTACTTTCCACCCATTTCAGGTTCAATATAAACTGTAGATAGCTGATCTCATCGAGGACTACCGTTGGATCTGCATTTTCCAAACCGTAGGTTCACAGTCCTCTTTACCTTTGTTTATTCGAGGGCCCTCGTGTTATTGTAAATTAAATTAAATATTTTGACTTACTGTATTTCAGTATGTATAAATTTATTTAGCTTTTACGCTATAAAAATTATTCACGTATAACTATATAAATATTGTTTTATAAGAAAATAAAATATTTTTCTTAATATTTTTTTTTGTTTTTTTATTATATTCAAATAACCGTAATTTCGTTTTAAATGAAGATTTTAGACTTTTAAACTCATTTTGAATATGAATTATGTGTTTTGTACTTGTATATTACGTTTTAGCCAGTTTCGAAATTTTTGAGAAAAAAATAACCAAAATACCCTTGTGTGGCGAAAATTTTATTTTGATTGTTTTTTATTTAAAATAGTGTATATTCTCTAAAAACTAGATATTGAACAACGATTGCTCACAGGAAAGGAAAGAAACTAATATGTAAGCCTTGCGAGGTTCCGGTTGGCATTCTGGATAATGAGTGTCAATCAAGGACGTTGCGGCGATTGTCATGGGCCTGAGGGAGGTTCCGGGTTGTGACAATTCTATTGGTATCAGAGCTTTTGATTTTAAAGATAAGAGCTTTTGGTTTTAAAGATAAGAGTTTTTGATTTTAAAGTGATTTTAAAAAAAAAAATTACAATATCAGTGTGACCCCGGATTAAGTTAAGTTAGGTTGAATAGAATGCATGCATTTTCATATAGAGCCTAAGGTTCCCTAAGCTTGCTCGTTTTCTCTTATAGATTATTATGCCTCCTCGACGCGGACGCCCACCTCTCACTAGATCGGTTGAAAGGGAAAAATGTCGTTCCCAACGTCGTCAACTAGATGTAGTAGGGGAAGAATCGGCTGCGTGTACCATTCGGGTAGCACCTGCTGCTGAGCAGACCGATAGTCCTCCACATCCTCCACCTCCTCCGCCACCTACTGGTATTCCCACCATGCCTACTGAGGCAGCACAGGCATTGGCAGCTTTCTTTACCGCAATGACTGGTGGAGCTCCGACTGGTCAAGTTCCAACTATAGTACCACCAGTTACTCCTTTAGTTCCACCACCGATACAAGATGTATCCATTTTCAAGAAGCTAAAGGAGGCTAGACAGCTCAGTTGTGTGTCTTTCACGGGTGAGTTGGATGCCACTGTGGAAAAGGACTGGATTAATCAGGTTTCAGAGACTCTCTGATCTAAGATTAGACGACGACATGAAGCTAATGGTGGCTACGAGATTATTAGAGAAGAGAGCTCGTACTTGGTGGAATTCAGTGAAGTCTCGTTCCACTACTCCTCAGACGTGGCCCGATTTTCTCAGGGAATTTGATTGTCAGTATTTCACTTATTTTCATCAAAAAGAAAAGAAGAGAGAATTTTTGAGTTTGAAACAGGGAAATCTAACTGCAGAGGAGTACGACTCATTTTAACGAGTTAATGTGATATGTGCCGGATCTGGTGAAATCTGAGCAGGATCAGACCAATTATTTCGAGGAAGGGCTTCGTAATGAGATTAGAGAGCGGATGACAGTGACTGGTAGGGAGCCGCATAAGGAGGTGGTACAGATGGCTTTACGAGCTGAGAAGCTCGCGACTGAGAATAGGAGGATTCAGACTGAGTTTGCAAAAAAGAGGAATCCTGATATGTCTTCTAGTCAGCCAGTAAAAAGAGGCAAGGACTCAGCAATTTCAGGGAGTACTACTTCTGTTTTCGTGACATCTCCTCGACCTCCATTTTCACCATCACAACAGAGACCTTCGAAGTTTAGCAGATCTGCTATGACTGGTTCTGGGAAGAGTTTCGGAGGTTCTGACAGATGCAGAAATTGTGAAAATTATCATAGTGGGCTATGTAGAGAGCCAACAAGATGTTTTCAATGTGGACAGACGGGTCATATTAGGAGTAATTGCCCACGGTTAGGACGAGCCACGGTAGTTGCATCATCTTCACCAACTCACACTGATATGCAGAGGAGAGATTCTTCTAGGTTGCCACCGAGATAGGGAGTGGCCATTCGGTCCGGTGTGGAGAGTAATACCCCGACACATCCACCTTCGAGACCACAGACTCGTACCTCGACAAGAGTTTTCGCTGTGACGGAAGATGAGGCACAAGTTCGACCTTGAGCAGTGACAGGTACTATGTCTTTATTTGATAAAGATGCTTATGTTTTGATAGATTCTGGCTCAGATAGGTCTTATGTGAGCACCACATTTGCATCACTTGCTGATAGAAACTTGTCACAATTAGAGGAAGAAATTGTAATTCACACCCCTTTAGGAGAAAAGCTAGTTAGAAACAGTTGTTATAGAGACTGTGAGGTAAGGGTAGACGAGGAAGAATTTAGGGGTGACTTAATTTCTCTAAAGATCATGGATTTTGATATAATATTAGGTATGGACTGGTTAACTGCACATCGGGCGAACGTGGATTGTTTTCGAAAGGAAGTTATTCTCCGAAATTCGGAGGGAACAGAGATTGTGTTTGTAGGGAAACGCCGAGTATTACCGTCCTGTGTAATCTCGGCCATCAAAGCTTCGAAATTAGTGCAAAAAGGGTATCCGATTTATTTGGCATACGTAATTGATACTTCAAAGGGGGAACCTAAGTTAGAAGATGTCCCGATAGTAAGTGAGTTTCCTAATGTATTTCCTGATGATTTACCGGGATTGCCTCCTGATCGAGAGCTTGAGTTCCCTATTGATTTACTTCCGGGTACCGCACCTATTTCTATCCATCCATATAGAATGGCTCCGACAAAGTTGAAGGAGTTGAAAGTACAATTGCAAGAGTTGGTGGACAAGGGTTTTATACGCCCTAGTATATCTCCGTGGGGAGCACCGATTTTATTTGTTAAAAAGAAAGACGATACACTTCGGTTATGTATCGATTATCGACAGCTTAACAGAATGATCATTAAGAACAAGTATTCGTTATCGAAGATTGATGATCTTTTCGATCAATTACAGAGAGCTACAGTGTTTTCCAAGGTTGATCTAAGGTCTGGGTATCATCAGTTGAGGATTAAAGAATAGGATGTACCCAAGACAGCGTTCAGGACTCGATACGGTCATTATGAGTTCTTGGTCATGCCTTTCGGGTTAACTAATGCACCGACAGCTTTTATGGATCTCATGAATAGGGTGTTCCACCCTTACTTGGACAAGTTTGTTTTGTGTTCATTGATGACATACTGGTTTACTCGAGAGATAATGATGAGCACGCTGCCCACTTGCGTATAGTATTACAAACTTTGAGGGAAAGACAGTTGTATGCAAAGTTTTCGAAGTGAGTTTTGATTACAGGAAGTGGTATTCTTGGGACACGTAGTATCGAGAACTGGAATATATGTTGATCTTAAGAAAGTAGAGGCAATTTTACAATGGGAGCAACCTAAGACAGTGACGGAGATTCGTAGTTTTCTTGAATTAGTCGGTTATTATCGAAGGTTTGTTCAGGGATTTTCCTTAATAGCAGCTCCTTTGACCCGTCTAACTCGTAAAGGAGTTAAGTTTGTGTGGGATGATGTTTGTGAGAATCGATTTCAGGAGCTAAAGAACCGGTTAACCTCTGCTCCCGTTTCAACACTTCCTGTTAATGGTAAGGGATTTGTAGTATATGGTGATGCTTTAAAGTTGGGGTTGGGGTGTGTATTGATGCAAGATGAAAAAGTTGTGGCTTATACTTCTAGACAGCTAAAGAGGCATGAAGCAAATTACCCTACCCATGATTTAGAGTTAGCAACAGTGGTATTTGCTTTAAAAATCTGGAGGCATTACTTGTATGGTGAGCATTGTCAGATATTTACGGATCACAAGAGTTTAAAATATTTGCTCACCCAAAAAGAGCTTAATTTGAGGCAAAGGCGATGGTTGGAGTTGATAAAAGATTATGACTTGGTGATAGACTATCATCCGAGAAAGGCGAACGTTGTAGCTGATGCCTTAAGTCGTAAGTCTTCATCGTCTTTAGCAGCACTTTAGAGTTGTTATTTTTCAGCATTAATAGAGATGAAATCTCTTGGGATCCAGTTGAGAAATGGTGAGGATGGATCCTTATTGGCAAACTTCATTGTGCGACCTTCGTTACTTAATCAGATCAAGGACATTTAGAGGTCTGATGATGAGTTAAGAAAAGAAATTCAAAAACTGACCGATGGGGGAGTCAGTGAGTTCAAATTTGGAGAGGATAACGTCTTGATGTTTAGAGATCGAGTTTGTGTTCCTGAGGGAAACCAGTTGAGACAAGCGATCATGGAAGAAGCCCATTCATCTGCCTATGCATTACATCCCGGAAGCACCAAGATGTATAGGACTATCAGGAAAAATTATTGGTGGCCGGGTATGAAGCGAGACGTAGCAGAATTCGTAGCAAAGTGTCTCATATGTCAGCAAGTTAAGGCGGAGCATCAGAGGCCAACAGGTACACTTCAATCTTTACCTGTTCCCGAGTGAAAATGGGAGCATGTAACTATGGATTTTGTTTTGGGATTGCCGCAGACACAGAGGGGAAATGATGCGATTTGGGTGATCGTAGATCGGTTGACTAAGTCCGCTCACTTTTTAGCTGTCCATAGTATATACTCTATTGAGAAGCTAGCTCAGCTCTATATAGATGAGATTGTGAGGCTACATGGAGTTCCCATTTCTATAGTGTCAGATCGAGATCCTCGATTCACTTCTCGATTCTGGCCGAAATTTCAAGAAGCTCTCGGAACCAAATTGAAATTTAGCATTGCTTTTCACCCACAGACGGATGGTCAGTCAGAGAGGACTATCCAGACCTTGGAGGATATGTTACGGGCTTGTGTCATTGACTTTATTGGGAGTATGGATAGACATTTGCCATTGGTGGAGTTCGCGTATAATAACAGTTTTCAGTCTAGTATTGGGATGGCACCATACGAGGCTTTGTATGGAAGGAAGTGCCGAACTCCGCTTTGTTGGGATGAAGTGGGTGAAAGAAAGTTAGTGAGTGTGGAATTGATCGAGCTAACTAATGACAAGATCAAGGTTATACGAGAGAGGCTAAAGGTAGCCCAGGATAGGCAAAAGAGCTATGCAGATAAACAGAGAAAAGACTTGGAGTTTGAGATCGATGATAAAGTTTTTCTTAAGGTTTCTCCTTGGAAAGGTAATAATTTGAATACTTTGAAGTATTAAATCTTATTGATTATACTATCATGATAAATTATGGTGTTTTATTGGATAATGAAATGTGTGATTCGATTTGCGAAGAGGGGAAAGCTCAACCCGAGATATATTGGACCATTCCGAATCATTGAAAGGATTGGACCAGTGACTTATCGGTTAGCATTACCTCCGGAGTTAGATCGGATCCACAACGTTTTCCTTGTCTCCATGCTTAAGAAATATGTACCAAATCCCTCTCACGTCCTCGAAGCACCTTCGATTGAGTTGCATGACAATTTGAAGTTCGAGGTACAACCTGTGAGTATCTTGGATCGAAAGCATCGAGTACTGAGAAACAAGAGTATTTCAATGGTCAAAGTGTTGTGAAAAAGTGCTCGAATGGAGGAAATGACATGGGAAGTAGAGCATCAGATGAGGAACCAATACCCGCATCTATTTGTCGAATCTGGTAAGTGAAATTTTGAAGTCAAAATTTTATTTTAAGGGGGGTAAAATTGTAAAACCCGACCCTATAAATACATGTCATGACATACATGCATTGATTAGCATGTTATTACGCTAGAAAAGCACCTAAGAATAGACGAAACCTGATATTGTACCTAACGGTACACTTAAATTGATTTAACCTCGAACTAGTTCAAATAAGAATTGTAAAATGAAATTTAATATTTTATAGTCCAGGAATGACTAAAAATGATTGTTCGGAGTTCGAGGGTTCATTTGGGGTAAAATTAAAAATTTTGATATTTAAGGGCAAAATCGTCATTTTACCACCTAAGATAATAATTTGATCATGGAGTGAAATTTTTGATCAAGATTAACTATTTGGAGTATAATTTAATGATAGGAAGTGAAAAAGTTTAATTCTGGTGATTTTTGGAGTGTAGGGGCAAAATCGTAATTTTACCACCCACGGACAAAATTTGAGATTTTGAGAGAATTTAGATCAAATTTGACAAATTGGAGAATGGTATGAGTATAAGGGATGAAAAATATCTATGGACAATTTTTCAATTTTTGGGGTAAAAATGTAATTTTTGATTTTTACGGGGGTAAAAGTGTAAATTTCAAAAATTACTCCACTGATACTTTGGATGAGTCTGAGAATTTTATCTAAGCTATGAATATATGAGACAAGTGTATGGTGAAAATTTGAAAACAAATGGATGAAATTTTAAAAATGGGCCAATGGAAAAGTAACATGTGACATTTTTTAATGATATAATATTATTTTAATGAAAAATTAGCCCATTTAAACCCAAATTTTAAGTGCTGGCCGACCATAAGGAAGAACAAAAGAGGAAATAGAGAGGAAAGGAAGAAAAATAGAAAAACCAAAGAGAAACAAGAAAATTCAAAGAGAAATTCGCGATTTTCGACCGTTTACGCGTCTAACGGTAAGATTTTTCAATTTTAGCTTGATTTCTACCTTTCCTATGTCTTTATTTCCATTTAGCATGCTTGAGGAGAGAGATCAAAAAGTGATATCAAGGGCTGAACGAAATTCTAGAGGAGAAAATTGAAATTTTTAGGTTTTGATTTTTAATTAAATTGATAGTTTTAGTTAGTTAAATGTGTTTAGAAATTAAATTGGGCAAGAAATCATTAAATTTTCATAATACCCACTCTTGGCTGGATGCTCAATGCTGTACAATGATGATGAATTGATTTTATTCTAAGGAAAATGAAGAAAAAATGATGAAAAATGATTAAACGTGATAGAAAAACAAAGTAAAAAATTAACCAAGTTAATGTCCCATTTTTGGCCGAATTTTTCAAGGAAGGGAGTGAGCTAATTTTGTTGTTTTTAGAAAGTTATTGGCTGATATTTAATGGTTAGAAATGTTGGAGAGAGAATTAGATGATTTAGAGCTAAAATGGAACGCGTTAGCAATTTATCAGGCAAAGTGCTAAAAATAGATTAATATCGCGTTTAAGCCGTTTTAAGCTATTGCATTTCATACCATACATTAGTATAGGATTTAAGTTAATTATATAGTAATTTAGCATCAATGTGATGAATTGTGTACATTTTTGTAATGTGTCTAGGAGGAGAGCCTTCCGAAAAAGGCAAAGAAGTCGTACCCGACGAGTAGTGATCAGGACGCTTAGAAAGCTTTTAGTTTGTACAAACGGTGAGTAAACTTATTATTATTGTAAATTATCTAGAGTTTATTTTTAAATGCCCTTTATGTATTTTATGAAATGAAAACGAGATTAAAACGAGATTTTTGATGTTTTAGGAATAAATGTGATAAATAAAAATATATTGTATTGATTATGAAATTGAGTAATTGAAGGCTGCAAACTGACTTGAAAAATATATATTTTTTTAGAAATGGCTTATGAGAAATGAGTATATGTGGCTATATTTTGTGAGTGCATTTGAAAATTTTATGTAAGTTGATTTTACTATGCAGGCTGGATAAATAAATAAAAGCCACGTTATACTGTCGAAATTTTATTAAAATTGGTGGGTTAGTCACTTCAGTGACGGATTTCCGTGGACTGCCTATTAGAGGGGCACGATAAACCCAATTATATAGTTACTCCGGTTGTAGAGGCGAGGAGGGTAACTCCCGAGGTAGCATTAGAGCTCACTTCACGTTGAACCCCCACGTGAATGTGTAACTCGACCAACGCCAAGAGACGGCTTGTTTTAAAAATAAAAATGTGTTTCACGTGTGAATATTTTAACACCCTTGGTGGACTCGGTTAGATGCCTCGGTCAAGGTATCCCCGAGGATTAATTTTGGCTTGAGCCTTGTTTTAATAAAAGACATAAGCCTTAACAACTGTTTTGGTAAATTACAAATATTTTATGGTTTAAGAAATAAACTGAAAACATTATGAAATGGGTTGAAATTTATTGTTTAAACTTGCCTCCATTTTATTCGCCTTTAGATATTTATGATAATGTCTGTTTACTCATTGGGATTGCAAAATCTCACCCAACTCCTTTCCACCCATTTCAAGTTCAGTATAGACTGTAGATAGTTGATCTCATCGAGGACTACCATTGGATCTGTATTTTTCAAACCGTAGGTTCACAGTCCTCTTTACTTTTGTTTATTCGGGGACCCTCGTGTTATTGTAAATTAAATTAAATATTTTTGCTTACTGTATTTCAGTATGTATAAATTTATTTAACTTTTACGCTATAAAAATTATTCACGTATAACTCTATAAATATTGTTTTATAAGAAAATAAAATATTTTTCTTAATATTTTTTTTATTTTTTTATTATATTCAAATAACCGTAATTTCGTTTTAAATGAAGATTTTAGACTTTTAAACTCATTTTGAATATGAATTATGTGTTTTGTACTTGTATATTACGTTTTATCCAGTTTTGAAATTTTTGAAAAAAAATGACCAAAATACCCTTGTGTGGCGAAAATTTTATTTTGATTGTTTTTGATCTAAAATAGTGTATATTCTCTAAAAACTAGATATTTAACAACGATTGCTCACAGAAAAGGAAAGAAACTGATATGTAAGCCTTGCGAGGTTCCGGTTGGCATTCCGGATAACGAGTGTCAATCAGGGACGTTGCGACGATTGTCATGGGCTTGAGAAAGGTTCCGGGTCGTGACAAATCGTTTCGCCAATCGGTGCCATATAAAGCCTTTATAGCATCATAGCGTGAAACTTTTTTTTCTGCTGATAAAGCATATTGACGAGCATCTTCAATGTTGTACAAACGAACTACTCCCATCTCGTCTCTAATAAAATGATTTAAGCCAGCAAAATAACGAGAAGTAATTTATCCGTTACTCTAAGCTAAACCAACTCGAATTGATAGGTTATTGAACTTCAATGTATACTCCTCAACGGTCATGTTATTTTGCCTTAAACAATAAAACTTTTCATATAATTCCATAGTATAATCAGCAGGTAAAAATTACTTTCGTAATTTGCTTTTCATGTGCTCTCAAGTGCTGATTTTAAGCTTACCTTGTCATGCACGTTGCTCTTCAACTCTCTTTCACCATTGAAGTGCAGTACCTTCAATTTCAACTTCACAAATAATACTTTTCGATTTTCTGCCATAGGTTTCCATTCAAAGTAATTTTCCAAACTAGCTTCCCAATCCAAATATTCCTCCGCATGAAATTTATCATGAAAATCAATTACTTCGATCCTGATTCCTCCACCGTTTAAATCAAGAGCATATAATAATCGGTCCTTCAATCCAACTCTTGCCGCTTGATTTACAGGTACATCTTCATGAAAGGGGTTCTCGTTCTCAAATTCATCATCATCCTCGAGATCGTGAATCTCAAAAGGGTTATGATCACCTTTCGAATTCTCCATTCGGGCTTCCACTGGTTCCTGAAGCTGCAAGGCTTGCATAGCCCGGGTCAAGTCATCAATCATTCTCCGCATCTTTGCCAACTCAGCTTGTTGGGGCTGATTGCCTCTACCTCGACCAACCATAGTCTCCTAGCGCAAATCTTTATAGGATAGTAAGATCATTTGCTCTGATACTACTTGATGTAGTCGAAAGGTTTAAGGCAATTAGAACTCAACAATTAAGGCTAGAATAGGGTTGATTGTGTTGAAACAATAGAAAGATAATTGAATTTTTCAAAAAAACCTCTTGAATAAATATTCATAATAACAAAAGATAATAATAATAATCTTCTATCTAAGATCACCTATTTATAATAGCTAAGATAAATCCTAATCAAATAGTAATCCTAATCCTAATCCTAAATAAAGACTTAAAAGTACTAAAATTCTAATAAAGATAGAAAAAAAATCTCAAACTAAATAAAATAAAGAAAATAAAATCCTAAACTAACGAAAATACTAAATAAAATAGAATTCTTGATGCGCCTGCATCAAATAGTGCATAAGCGAATGGAATGACAGAGGGGCACACTGTACTATTGCTCCAGTTTCTTCACAAGCAGAGAGATATTACCGCCTCCACATCAAAAGATAGGAAAGCTGACCAGCATTGTTTAGGTACAAGGTACCAGTCCATAACCATAATTGACAAACAAAATCAACAAAGGCCAATAAAAAGCTTTTAAAACAAGACAAAGAATTCCTCTTTAAAGTTTTGCTCCCCATCTTCTAGGTGATATTCACTAAAGTTTAATGTTATCATAAGCAAAAAAATTACACTCTAACCTGTAACTACTCTTCAACAAGCCATTTGTGAGACTAAGCTATCCAATTATTAACTTATATATCCTCATTGAACATTTTAGCGATAAGATTAACCGTTGTAGATCAATTTTACCATTTATCTTTGAATAGATATAATTTTTATTCTAATTTTTATAGGTAAAATGTATTCTACAAAATATTTTAATTTTTTTAAAAATTTTTGAACAAAATAAAAAAATATAATGTTAAAATTGTACATGTTCATAGATAAGTAATAATTTTCATCCATCAATTTTAAGTAAAGTAATAAATTTGGATCTTATTTCAACTTTTTAACTTTATTAGTAGAGTAACAAAATGTTTTTTTTTTTAAATGGCAGTATATTGAGGATGAAGAATAAAGTCACACAGGGAGTGGACTCCATTCCAAGATCACAGAACTTCAATACAAAATAAAAACAAGCTGCCCAGAACACAAAGAGGCAGTAATAACAAAGTCCAATCATAACAAAGTAAAGCAAAACAAAACACAAAACAACCTTAACAGACATCGAAGTAGAGTAACAGAATTGACATAGGTTTTATTAGACTATACTTGGAAAAATTTATAAATTAATATGATTTTTAAATGGACCTATGAGAATAATGTAACAGTACTGCTTAATATTATTCTCCCTTTTGAACTTAGTTTAAACCACTACAAAAAGAGTTTTCAACTCTTATACATAATCACAATTAATTAATTAATCTAATACTATGATGATTTGCCAAAAAGTAATCATTTTTAACTTGATTATTTCAAATTGAACTATTATGCGTTGATTGTGAAATTTGGATCACATCTATGAACAATTCAAAACTAGAATTTAGGCATATATAGTTGTTAGTTGAAGGCATATAATTAGGAAATTTATTATGGTTTAATAAAAAATTTTAGTATATGTTGTCATTTTTGACAAGTTTGAAAGAAAATTATGCAATTTCAAGTGAATAAAGCTAGAAGGGTCATGCAATTTGGGAAAAGAAAATTAAGGGAATTGGCAATTTTTTGTGAATAAAGAATCACTCAGTCATTCCTATATATATAAGTTTTATCCTCTATTAATTTGAAAGTTTCTAGATGCTCTAAGCAATGCTAGGATAAATCAGGCTTTGGCTAATTGACAAGTTTTACAAAAAAATTATATTTTAAGTTATTTTTTGTATTTAATATTTTAAAATTCAAGTCATTTAAAATGAATCCTTATCAATTTAATTAATAAGCTAATTTTAATTATGATATGATATCACAAGAATATGGTATGATATCACAAGGGCGGAACCAGCACAACAAACCAAAAAAAGGCAACAAAAAAACAAAAACCAGGCAATCACAGATAGCTAACCAGCCAAGCAAGAGAGCCAAACAGCTGAAGGACCAAAAAACCAGTAGCAAGTATAGCTCAAAGACAAGAATAGATAACAAAAATAGTGAAGGAGACAGAACAGCAGAACACTCTGAGAAAGGAATGAAAGCAGAGAGAACAATAACAACAAAAGGAGACGAGAAGGTCGACACCAACGCACATATCATCCCCAGAAAAACTAGTAGCGCTCAGCAAAGAAGAAGGAAAAGGCCATGGTGAGAATGAAAACCGGGAGGAGACATAGCAGCCACAACAAAAGAACACAGGAAAAGTAGACAAAAAATGAGCCGCAGATAGAAAAAACCAAGCAGAAAAAGTAGAGAATTAAACATTAATAATCAGCAAATCATTGACTCTATCAACATCAACGCAGCAAAGGAAAAAAAACCAAGACAGCAGAGAAAAAAAAAACCAACATCAACAGGATCATGGTAGCAAAGAGAGAAAACAAGACATGGAAAGGCTAAAGCAAACAAATCCAAAACAAAAACCTTAAGCTTTGGGCCTTAAAGATCGAAATTGCAGAGGAAATGAAGAGTTTGGAAAGAAGCTGCAGTCGGCATATCAGAGTAAAGCAAGCTTCAGCCGGTAAAGGAGCTTCAACCGTCATTCGGCATGGAAAGAGGGGCAAGGGTCAAAGGCTTCCGATGAGAGGGGGATTTGACTAAAAATTAGGGATTTGGGATTTGGGGATCTGACTTCAGCAATATATTTAAGAATGTTTAATTTTGCGTTAGACCATAGTCTTTAGAGAATGTTGAATCGGTGGTAGAGTTGGTAAAGCGATATTTAATTTTTTATCACACACAAGTTTAAGTCCTTATATCAACAGTATTTAAATATTTTATATTTTATTAATAATAATAAACTTTTATTATATTCATATTAAACTTTACTGTATAAACTACAAAGATTACAAAAATAATATCTTTAGATAATCATAATATATTAGACATTAATGTATAATATAATATATTTAATATTATTAATTGCAAATAAAATCAATATCACTTTATTGTGTATATATGAAATAACACAAATTATATGTAACATAAAATGTTATATATTACACCGTTTGTATAAATAACAACTAATGATAACTAATATGTTATAAAAATTAAGGAGATAATTAATAAAATTAATTATTAATTGTAGTTATATAACTTGAAATTTACTATAAGTTAAGTAATGCTTATGTATAAATTAAATATATGTATATTATAAGTTTAACCCTAAACATTACTATATATAACTATAATAATTATAACATATTAATACGTAGAATATTTACTATCATATATTAATATTAACATTAAGTTATATCATTTAAAATATATATAACTTGTAATTTCATATTAATATAGGTTTATAAATATATATATATAGTAAATATTAAATTTCTATAATTATCATTTGTATAAGTACATATAACAAACTAATTAATATATTTTAAGTATATTATTAATTAATTAGTTTACTATCATTTTTCTTTGTAATTTATATTAAGTAATATTAGTACATCAAGTACTATTAATTTTGTATAACTTATATATATAGTTATATGTTTATAAATACCCATGATTTCAATCATTAAAATTATAATATGAAACTAATGGCAAAGGATGACACACTTAAAGTAGTATTAGAATTACCCAATATGAATATGATCAATGTAAAGCATGATGTTGTAATGTTATATATAATTGCAAAATTTGTATAATTAATGACTAATTGTAAACAATATATATGTTATGAAAACTAAAGTTGTCAAACCCTGCTTTGTAAAATAATTATAATATCATTCACATGCTCGATAGAATGTTTATATATTTAGGAAGTTTGAAAAATCGTTAAAAGACGATATTGCCACTAATGGTATCATTGAGTTGATTAAGCCTCGAATTAGTTCAAATAGGAATTTTAAGGTGAAATTAAGAGTTTCACAGTTCAGGGATGACTCAAAATGGTAATTCGGAGTTCGAGGATCAATTCGGAGTCAAATCAAAATTTTCACTATCTAAGGGCAAAATCGTAATTTTTCCACCCGCTGATAAATTTTGAGATTTTGAGAGAATTTAGATCACATTTGACAAATTGGAGAATGGTATGAGTATAAGGGATAAAAAATATGTCTATAGGCAATTTTTCAAATTTTGGGGTAAAAACGTAATTTTTCACTTTACGAGGGCAAAAGTGTAATTTTTAAAAATTTGCTCCACCAAAACTTTAGAAAAGTCTAAAAATTTTATGGAAGACATGGATAAGTGAAAAGGATTGAGTGGTAGAAAAAGAAAGTCAAAAAGATGGCTAGAAAAAAATAAAATAATAAAATATTTAAAAGGTAAATAAAATAATAATATTTTAATAAGCCTATTAAAAGGCTTGAAAATTTCAGAATTCTTCATTGGGAGGGTCAGCCAAAACCAGCAGGAGAGAGAGAGAAATAAGAACAAACCCTAGAGTGAGAAAATTCAAAGAAAAAGTGTGATTTTTCAAGGAATCAAGTGTTTAAAGGTATGATTTTTCAAGCTTAGCTTAAGATTTATCATTTCCATGCATTTTTCCTTAATTTCTATGGTTAAATTACATGTTTTCATGATGAAATTATGGCTGGTCAAAATGGGTATGGAGAGAGAAAGATATTGGAATTGTTTGATTTTGAGTTATGTTGGTGTTTAGAGTTAGTTAAACATGTTTAGAAATAAAACAACAAGAAAAGAATCCATTTTCCCCATGAACCTTCAATGGCCGAAAGTTCCAAGAAGATAAATTTGCCTAATTGTGTGTTAATTAGTTGTGCTTGGTGAATTGAGGGATTGGAAAAGAAATGGAGAAAGTTAGAGTGAAATTGGACGCATTGGCCAATTTATTGGATGAAAAATCGACTTAGGTCAATACCAGGTCTAGATGGCTACTTGTGCATTTTTCATTTCATATCATGCATATATATCGAGCCTGAAATAGCTTATGACTGTTAGACACAATTTAATTGAAATATGTGCCATGGATTATGGCTAGGTGGTGAGCCATTAGATACGGGCAAAGGACTGTACCCGCGGACTGAAAAAAGGAGTATATCGACTCCTAGAACAGTGAGTAAACTTACTATCGTCTTAATTATTTAGAGTAGTTTTATACAATTGTGTGATTTTATGAAAAATAGATTTAAATGGTAAATTGCTATGTTTTAGGAGAAATTGTGATTTTATAAAATGATTTTATAAATTTTCTAAAATGATTTTATAAATTTTCTAAAAAATCGAATGTTGATTTTGAAAATAGAGTAATTGGAGACCTATACTATAATTGTGTTGTTTATCCATGATTTTCATTAAATGGCTTATGATAAATGTGGGTATGACTGGTTATTTTTATGATTTAAAGAATATGTGAACTGCTTTGATTTGCCTTGAATGTGTTAAGTGAGCCATGTCATACTATTGTGATTTTATTGGTTGGTGGATTATAAAGTGGGCACTACAGTGACGGGGGTTCCGTGGGTCAACCTAATTAGAGGGGCACGGTTCCCAATTATTGAGCTTACCTTGATTGGAGAGGCGCGTAGGATAACTCATGAGGTAGGATTTGAGTACACTTCACGCTGGCCACCACGTGAAACTAGGACTCAGCCAACGCCAAGGAATGGCTGTGTTGTCAGAGGTGAAATGTGTTTGTGTGTGTGACAATAAACAGCCTTGGCGGTCTCGGTAAGATGCCTTCGCGGGGTATCCCCGAGAATGGATTTTTGGCAAGGGCCAAGTTTTTGAAAAGTGCATAAGCCATGTTGAGTAATTGAATGAAATCCAATTATTTATATGGGTTGGGATGAATTATTTTAATTGTCTCCTATTACTCGGCTTTAGATTATTTTGATGATGTCTGTCTACTCATTGGGATTTTATAATCTCACCCCTTCTTCCTATCCATTTTTCAGGCTCAGGACAATTTGTTGATAGTTGATTAAGACGAGAATTAATCTCGGAGTTGCATCTTAGAAAGCAAGGTTATAGACTTAAACCTTCTCAGTTATTTGGGGGCCCACGTGTCATTGTAATTTAAATTGCATACTCCAGTTTTCTATATTACAGTATGTATAAATTTATTTTATTTTTATGTACAGAAAATTAATTTTTTGATGTTTTAAAAATATACATATATATATATATTGTTTTACATTAAAATAGATTATTTTAATTAATATTTTTAGTTTATTTTATTATTCAAAAAAAAAGAAAAAAAGAGAGAAAAATGAAAAAACTGGTACGAAAGCCTTGCAAGGTCTCGAAGGGCATTCAGGGGAAGAATGTAAAAGTAATTTTATTCTTCAGTTATTTAATTTAAAATATGTATGAATATATTTAGCTTTTACACCATGTTTTTGGCGAGTTTCGGTATTTTCGAAGAAAAATGACGAAAATGCCCCTGTGAGCCAGAAAGTAATATTTTATTGTTTTGATTTGGAATTGACTTATGATTATTTTTGAAATGTGAGATTTAATAAGCGTCACTCACTAGGGAGATGCAGAAGCTGATGTTAAGCTTTACGGGGTTTCGATCAGCATTCGGGATAATGAGTGCCTATCGGGACGTTGCGGTGGTTGTCACGAGCTCGATGGGAGTTCCCGGTCGTGACAAAAGTAATAACTTTATTGTAAAATTATTAAGTGTAATCATATAAATAAAATTTATTATAAGTTATATTAATGCCTACATATAAATTACATATGTGCATATTATAATTAATTAATACATATATAATTATGCAGTGATATATATTTACATAATTTATCTATTACGAAATATTATCATTATATATATATATATAGGTCTAATAATTATAACATATTAATATGTATATATATAAAATGTTAATATATTATATTACTATGATTCTAATTATTATACATATAATAAAATAATATATTTTAAATATATTATATATTAATCAGTTTACTGTATGCAGTAGTCTTCTTAATTTATATTAACCATAGTATTAGCACCTAAAGTATTATTACCTTTTGTTTAATTATATATTAGTTTTTATAATCTCTTTTTAGAAAATTAAAATGTTTATTATGTTATTTTTATAAACATTTTATAAATAATATTACTAAATTTGGAATTATTATATAATATTTATGATTCTATCATAAATTTTCAAAATATATAAAAATAAAAACCAAAGGAAAACATATTTAAATATTTAAAGCCATCAAACTCACTATGTATGTATTTAATTTTCTTAATATAAAAGATTAATAAATTTTAAAATAATTATTTATATATTTAGAATAAAAAATTTTTAAAAGTAGTAATACCGAAGGAATTTTCCTATGGAATATTCCGGTGGAAAGTTCAGCTTTTACATTTTTCTGACAAATTTTTGACGAAAATCCTTTAGAAATTTCGTTGGAAAATTTGGCAAGATTATTTTTTTTTTTGCGCTAAAACTATTTCCAGTGGATTTCCAATGGAAATTATTCTGTTGGAAATTTTTGTCAAAAATCCATGGGAAATTTTGATGGGATTAATTTTTTTTTACCAAAACTATTTCCAACGGAATAATTTCCATTGGAAAATTCTGTCAAAAATTCGTCGATACAAGTAAAATAAATTTTCTTTGAAAATCTGTCAGAATTTTCCAGCAAAAATTATTCAGTCAGAAAAAGTCTGCTTTTTTGTAATGATTCATGCACTCTTCTTCACCAATTAAAGCCGTTTTAATTGCACACCTACAAAAGTATAAAACTAACTCAATACTAAACTAAACTAAATGCAAATTATCATCAACGTAAATTAAAATAACTTAAATTAAATCAACCCAACATAATTTACTAAATTAAGACAAATAGATAAAAATATTTCATTCCTAAACTAAATCTCAAGAACTTAGCCAATTTAATACTCAAATATGTGACAAAATAACTATATAATATAGACTTATCACGAACCTCTATAAAAATCCTGCTAAGTCCCTTTTTACTTTATTTCAATTTACTCATTAAGTTTATCCTCTATTTTATGGTTTTATTCTTTCACAGTTAAACTGATTTTTGAAAACAGGAGAATTTTTACTTAACAACCAATTCACCTTCTTTTTAGTAGTTTTACTTTAAGCTTGTCTTTTCTAAGAATTGGTATCAGTGCAAGTTCTCAAGTTCTTTGTAGGTTTAACAACCTTTGAGAGATCCTGAACAAAAAGCTTAAAGTAACAACCAAGGCATCCTTAAGCATTATAGGAAAACCAGCTTTTATATACCAATGGATTACCAATGAAAGAGAGGCCAACAAAGCACTGATGAATTACCGACCACATATCAACCAAATTTATTGACGGACATACTTTAGTCGGTAATCGATCAGTAACGAGTTGGCGGTAATTTAATTTCGAAAGAGCGAAAAATACGAACTGAAACTTTTGGTTGACAATGACCGTACTAACGGATTTTACAGACAAAATTTCCATTGACAACAATGTCACTATAATGACGAAATTATCAAAGAAATTTCAATCGACATATGCATCGGTCCCTTTATAGAGTTTACAGATGGATTTGTCAATGAAATTTTTGTCAGTATAAGGGGTTTAAAATCATTGACGAAATATTCGTCGGTAATTCTAATTAAAAATGTTTAAGGTTTTCTTTTTGACGTATTTCTCATACTTTCATTCTCTTCCGTTAAATCTATGTCTCCGTTCCCGATGACCCCCACCCATCCCTCTCTAGTGTCGACTGACAGCCCTTTCCCTAGGTTGAACACTCTCCGTCATTGACCCAACTCTAGTCGACCTCTCCCGAGCTGACGAGCCCCACCTATTCCTCTTTTGTCGTGACCGAGTGCCCTTTCCCCCATTCGCTATTCTTTGATGCCAACCCATGCGTAGAGGCGACCAGCCACCCTCACCCTTCTCTAGACTTGAATCCCGTGCCGGTTGATTCCCCCTCCCTTATTTGAACTTGAATCCTATGTCGAACACCCCTACCTCTCCCTCTTTCGAACAGGTAAGGTAGTTTTTTTTATTACTTAAAGGTTTTTTTTTTTATTCATCCTGTTGCTTTTGCCCTTTACCCTTTATTTTTTGGATTATGTACATTGTTATTTTTATTGTACTATGAAACTAGTTGAGCACATAAGTTGGATGGATCAAAGCTACTTGTTAATTGATTGTGGAGTGTGGGGGATTGCGTTGCTGAATTGAGTTGAAGATTTTTTATTTGTGCTTCTTTATTGATTAGAAGCTATTGCTTAATTATTGAGTTTGGTTGTTCTATGAAAGCTATTGATTTGTTATTTTGGATTGTGTTGTTGGTTTTTTGTTGTTTTGTGAAACTATTGAGCACATAAGTTTTTTTAATGGAATTGCTTATTAATTGGCTGTGGAGTGTGGGGGATTGCGATTGCTGTTGCCGTTGAATTTAATTCAAAGTTAACATTGAAATTTTACCTTATCAAAATAGTTTATATACATAATAATGATAAATTATTATGTAAATTTTCTCGATATTAATCCCAACTTATGTATGCTACCAATGTCCAAAATTTTTTGTGACAGGTATTGATTAGAAATACATAGTTCCAACTAAAAGAATTTAGTCACATTTATTTTGCAAGAAGTATTATAATATAACAATTTCGATTAAAATTAACCGGTAAAAAAATTTTAATTTCATTATAAATTTCATGTACTATATAGACATAATTTTTGTTGATTTACAATAACAAAATTATATATATATATATATATATATATATAGGTATATACATTATATGTAATGAAAATTTGAAAATTTTCAAAATAAATTAATAATGATAAATTTGATATACTATATATACAAAATTTTTATTGATGAATAATAACAAAAATTATAAATTAAATATATATGAAATACTATATATATAATCATAAATTTGTTGTAAAATTTATGCATAATTTGTAATAATTTACAATAACAAATATATATAGGTATATACATAATATATAAGAAAATTTGAAAATTTTATAAAAATAATAATGATAAATTTGATGTACTATATATATAAAATTTTTATTGATGTACAATAAAAAATTTAAATAAAATATATTTGTAATAGTATATATATAACGATAAATTTGATATACTATTTATGCATAATTTATAATGATTTACAAGAACAAATATTATATATATATGTATATAACTTATATAATTATAAATTTGAAACTTTTACAAAAAAAAAATAATAATGATAAATTTGATGTACTATATATACAAATTTTTTTATTGTTGTACAATAACAACAATTATAAATGGAAAAAAATAGCAATAAAAAATTTTTATTTACTATATATGCATAATTTTTGATGAGTTAGAAGAACATGGATTATATATATAAGGTTATAAATTATATGCAATGATAAATTTTAAACTTTTCAAAAAAAATAATGTTGATAAATTTGATGCACTGTATATACATAATTTTATTGATGTACAATAACAAAAATTGTAAAATAAAATATATATGTAATATTATATATATAATGATAATCGAGCATTTGTAGAAGGATCCATTTGCTACTAAATTATAAATAAAATATATATCCATAATTTTTATTGATTTATAGTAACAAAAATTCTATATGTGTGTATATATATATAATGAATGTGACTACATTATTTTGATTATAGTAATAACTCTAGTAATTAATTAACAATTAACTTTTTATTATCTCATAACGGACGACATCGTATGTCCGTTACATTTTTCAGAATGGAACAAGATCGGAGTTAGATGATTTCTTAGTGGATTCAAGTGGATTTCTTAGGACAGAATTTGTAAATGGCATCGAAGAATTTATTTCATTTGCCTTTCATCAACCTATATATGTAAGTGGGAATAAGATTAGATGCCCTTACTTCTGGTGCATGAATAGCAAGTTCTTAACTACTGATAAGGTTCAGGAGCATCTATTTCGTAAAAGTTTTACCGATGCGTACACAATATAAGATTTACATGGTAAATCATTCCATGTCAGACAATTATCAAAACATTTTGTTCCTGATCATGTCGAAAAAGTGGTGTATGGTATTATAGTAGAAAATCCATATGCTAAAATGGTTATGGATGCTTTACATTTGGATTTTTGATCCAATGTTGGGAATGAAAATGAAGGGGACATTCATGAAGATCAAAATTTGAATGCTACAATGTTATTTTCATTGTTAAATGATGCTGATTTAGCTTTGTGGTCAGGATGCACCAAGCACACAAAACTATAAGCTATGTCCCAATTATTGAATGTGAAGTTAGAGTTTAACATGAGTGAGACATGCTTTAATTGTGTGATGCATCTAATGAAGGAGACATTACCATCGGATGATCCATTACCAAAGAACTTCTATAGAATGAAGACACAATTGAAGGAACTTAGGCTCAGTTATCTAAAAATTCATTCATATAAGAATAATTGCATGTTGTTTTATAACGAATCTTCTAAGTTGTCTTATTATTCATGCTGTGGTCATCTTTGGTGTACATTGAATAAATCAAAAAGAGGAAGGGAGAAGAAAATTCCTTATAAGATTCTCCGATACTTTCCTCTTATACCTAGGTTACAGAGGTTTTATACTACAGAACACATGACATGGCATGCTACACACCAATCCAATGATGGAGTGCTTAGACATCTTGTTAATGGTGAGGCTTAGACACCCTAAACTTCATTGGTGAAGGACAATCTATGATGCAGCCTTCTTTGTTCAAAGGGGAGAACTACCTATTCTGGATAATGAGGTTTGAAAATTTTACAATCTATTGATTTAGTTCTTTGGGATATTATTATTGATGGACCTCATATTCCTACAAAAACTTTGGATAGTGTAAAACATCTTAAAACAAAAGCTGAATAGGATGATAAAAATAAAAAGTTGATATAGTTGAACCACAAATTTGTAATAACTATTCTGAATTTAATAGAATAGTTATGTGCTCTATAACAAAAACGATTTGGGATACATTAGAAAACTGTTATGAAGGTACTAGTCAAATTAAGGAATAAAAAATTAGTATGTTAATACTTGACTATGAGCTTTTCAAGATGGAAAGATAAGGAATTTGTAAAGCCCGATCTTATAAAATACTATTCATGACATACATGTGATGATAGCATGATTGCATGCTAGGAGAGTCCCAAAAAATTTACAAAAGTCGGTATTGTACCTAGAGGTACAACAAAGTTTATTTAATCTTCGAACTAGATCAAATAGGAATTTTAAGGTGAGATTAAGAGTTTCACAGTTCATGGATGACTTAAAATGGTAATTTGGAGTTTGAGGATCAATTTGGAGTCAAATCGGAATTTTCACTAACTAGGGGTAAAATGGTCATTTGCCACTTGGGGACAAAATAGGAATTTTAGAAAAGATTTTTTTGACCCCATTTGACTTATTGGAGTATGATTTGAGGTTTAGAAGTGAAAAATTTTAATTTTAGTATAATTTAGAGTAAAAGGGTAAAATGGTAATTTTGCCACCTCAGGGGCAAAATTGTAACTTTCTACCACCAAGATATTTTTCCAGCACATGGTCTTCCTTTATCTTCATCTTTGACCCTTGACTAATCATGTGGTGGAGATAAAATGTTTAAATTTTTAAAATTTTAAAAACGGACCAATGACATGATGCCACGTGTCATGCCTTTATTAATGTATTATTTTCCTTTTTAAAAGGCACAAAAATCAGCTCATCTTCCACCCCATGGCTGGCCAAACCAGCAAGAAGAGAGAGAAAATAAAAACAAAACCCTAGAGAGAGAAAATCAAAGAAAAAGTGTGAATTTTCAAGGAAATTAAGTGAAAAAGGTGAGATTTTTCTATTAAGCTTGAGTTTTCTTATTCCCAAGCATTTCTCTTTATTTTCCATGATTAAATTACATGTTTTCATGATGAATTCAATTCTGAAAAAATGGGTTAGGAGAGAGAAAGTTGTTGGATTTATTTGATTTTAATTTATGTTAGTGTTTTTAGTTAGTTTAGCATATTTAGAAACAAAACAACACGAAAAGAATTTATTTTCTCCCCCAACCATTAATGGCTGAATTTACCATGTAGTGAGTGAGGATGAGTTTGATTTTATGCTAGAGAATTGGTTAAGGAATAATGAATTATGAGCCTAGAAAAATAATGGGAATTTTCGGAGCAAAAATATGAGTTTTTACCCACTAGGGGTATTTTCGTAATTTGCTATTGGGACTGATAATTTGCACCACACTGAGGGATATTAAGTTAATTTGGGTGCAATTGAGGTATAGAAACTGAAAAGAATTAAATTAGAGTTTAAACGGACGCGTTAGGAATTTAATCGGGTGATAAGACGAATTAGGCCAATATCGGGTTTAGATAGTTACCAGTGCATTTTTGCATTCCATATCATGCATTGGTAGTCTAAATTAGTTTAATTTTGATTTAGTACCAACTTGGTGAAATTCTCGATTTTGTACTGTGTCAAGGTGGTGAGTCCTCCGATAAAGGTAAGGAAATTGCATCCGAGAACCAGTAGACAGAGTGCTTCAAAAGTCTGCATTCTAGACATTGTGAGTAAACTTACTGTCATTTTAATTATCTAGGGTGGTTTTTAGATGCTTTCATGAATTCTATGAAAAAAGAAATTTAAAAAGGTAAATTTTCATGTTTTATGAATAAATGTGTTTCAATGAAATTAATTTATAAATTGTTTTGAAATTAATAGTGATTTTGAAAAATAGAGTACACGGAGATTGTTAATTGTGGCAATTTGATTGTTTAAATTAACTGGCTTATGATAAATCGAGCATGATTGGCTAGTTGGCAATTGTATTGAAATGCGAATTGTTTGGTTACCTTGAAAAACTGTGAATTACAAAATTGCCATATCATGTTATTGAGTTTTATTATATGGTGGATTATATATTAATTAATCACTGCAGTAGGGGGTTTCTGTGGACCAGCCTTTTAGAGGGGCACAGTAAACCCCATTATATTCTTACCTCGAACGGAGAGGCGCGTAGGGTATCTCCTGGGGTAAAGTTTAGGGTTCACTTCACGCTAAACCACCACGTGAGGGGGAACTCAGCCAACGCCAAGGAACGGCTATGTTTTCAAAACAAAAACATGATTTATGTGAAATGTGAATTTTAATAGCCTTGGTGGTCTCGGAAGGATGCCTCGGCCAAGGTGTCCCCGAGAATGGATTTATGGCATAAGCCTAGATTTTTATGAGATTCATAAGCCTTTTTACGTATTTTGAATGAGATGTGTTCTAATTGTATAACCCAGTTTATGATGATTTACTTTATTGTCTCTATGTACTCAACTCTAGATGTTTATGATGATGTCTGTTTACTCATTGGGATTTTATAATCTCACCACCCTCATTTCCACCAATTTCAGGTTTAGTATAGATTGTAGATAGCTGATCTCATCGAGGACTACAGTGGGATCTGCATTTTCCAAACCGTAGGTTCACAGTCCTCTTTACTTTTGTTTATTCGGGGGCACTCTTGTTATTGTAAATTAAATTAAATATTTTGACTTACTGTATTTAAGAATGTATAAATTTATTTAGCTTTTACACTATAAAAATTATTCACGTATAACTCTATAAATATTGTTTTATAAGAAAATAGAATATTTTACTTAATATTTCTTTTATTTTCTTATTATATTCAAATAACCATAATTTCGTTTTAAATGAAGATTTTAGACTTTTAAACTCATTTTGAATATGAATTATGTGTTTTGTACTTGTATATTACGTTTTAGCCAGTTTCAAAATTTTTGAGAAAAATTACCAAAATACCCCTATGAGACGAAAAATTAATATTTTATTTGTTTAAAGTTGGAAACAGCTTAAAATCTTTTAGAACACGATATTTGACAATGGTTGCTCACAAGGGAACAGAGAAACTGATAGTAAAGCCTTGCGGGGTTTCGGGTTGACATTTCGGGCAATAAGTGTCTACCGGGACACTGCGACGGTTGTCACGGGCTCGAGGGGAGTACCGGGTCGTGACAGAATCTATCAAAGAAATGTTTGAAAGATTCACCAAAATCATAGGTGGACTTAAGGCTCTAGGAAGAGAGTTTCCAAAGGCACAACTAGTGAAGAAATCATTCGCTGTCTTCCCAAATCATGGAAACTTAAGGTCACTACCATAAAAGAAGCCAAATACTTAAATGTACTTAAGTTAGATGAGCTTCTAAATTAATTTCCTACTTATGAAATAACCTTAGGCATGAGAAAGAAAAAGATGAAGCAATTAGAGGAGAATAAAAAAGAAAAGACATTGCTCTCAAGGCTATAAAACAGAGTGATGAAAAGTCACTTGAAAGTGATAATGAAAAGGAAGATGATAAGGAGATAGCACTATTGACTAGAATATTCAATAGATTTTTGAGGAGCAAATAGGGAAGCAAAAAACCTTTCAGAAGTGAAGAACAAAGATGAAATCTAAGAAGAGATATCCCAAAGGTTCATTATGTAAATGATCATATTATTTGCTATGAATGCAAGAAGCCTAGACACACCACATATGAATGTCCAAAACTTAAAAAGAATCATTAATAAAACTCTAAGAGAAAAGTTATGGTAGCTGCATGGAGTGATAGTGATGAATCCCAAGATGAGTAAGAAGAAGAAATTGCAAATCTGTGCTTCATGGGAGTTAAAAACTCCAAGGTATGTTATTCAAACATTACTTCTTGTTCTTATGATTATAATGATGTTGCATATATTTTTGATGAACTTTAGGATGCATGTGATGACTTGGCATTTGAGTTTCAACATATGAATTTAAAATACAAAATGGTCATCTCTAAGCTTAAGACAAAAAATGATAACATGATCAACATTAATTCTAAGATGGAAAACAAAGTAAAAATTTTATAGAATGAAATGAATAAATTAAAGAAGAAAAATCAGTAATTAACTGAATCATATTCAAATGGAACACAAACTCACAAAAACTTAATGAAATGCTTGAGACTCAAAAAGCATTTTTAACAGAAATGGCTTAGGATATGACAAGAAAAAGACAAAGGGTTTCGTTGAAAAAGAAAATGAAAAGCATGGTGCATCACATGTTTGTGTTTGTTGTCACAAGAGGGGGCATTCTATATATTTTTGTCTTCTTAGAAAAACACCCCTAAAGAAAAGACTGTAAAAAAGGTACGGGAACCAAACCTACCTGGGGAAGAGTTGCAGAAAATTTTGAGGTTACGAGAAAAAACTAACATAGAAGAATTAACTCTCATGAAGCCAAGAAAGCTTGGGTACTAAGATAAAAAATTGGTTCTGTTTTGTAGGAAAAATCATGACAAGAATGAATGGATTGAGCTTACTGCAAAATCAAGTGATATCTATTCCATGAATGACTTGCCTATAGAAAATGATTTGTTAATTGTTTGTTGCCTTTTGATTGGTTGATTATTGTTGAAATAAAGATTAGTTTCTTGAACTTATGATTTGAATGAATGTTGTTTTAATGATCTTGCATGCATAATAATTGTTGAAATAAAATTTGCATATCATTTCATATACATGCATCATTCAAAACCAAGAACCATATGCACTAGACTTGATTCTATTTGTAAGATCTCTTGTATTTGATTTGGATAAAAAATTCTTTGTTTTTCAAGTTTACAAAGGTTAAGAATCGACTTCTGATTTTTTTAAAAATCGATCCTTTAAACACAAAATGATTTTCAGAATGCCTTAAGAATTCAAAGAATCGACAACTTAAATTTCAAGAATCAATTCTCAAAAAAAGCTTCAAAAGTCTTGAAAAACTAGAGCACAAAGAATCGATTCTTATCATTTAAGAACTGGCTTTTGTGCCTTAAGTCAAGAAAGTATTTAAACTTTAAACTCTCATTTTTTTTAGTTTTTAAAGCTCTTCTAAAGCAAAATCTTATAATCCCATTTCTCTTAAGAATTTTCTCTCTTTCCAAAAGCAGATTTTAAGAATTAGAATACTAAAATTTTCCTAAAAGCTTTTCAGTTTCGAATCTTTTTCAATTTCAATTGAACCATTTACAAGTATGAGTTATCTAAGAATAGAATCGGTTATCTATACGAGAGAATCAACACCCCCTATGTCAAAACCTCGATTCTTCACTTAAACCTTTAGAAGAAATGGCTCCAAAAAGGTCATGAGAAGAAAAAGGAAAAGATCCGATAGCACCTTACAGAACAATGAGATTTAAGAAACCCCAATCCATCCAACATCAACTTTACAAATAGAGGAAAAAAGAAGATATTTGATGAGGACTACTCCAAAAGAAAGGTAATTCTTGGAAGAATCATAGACTTGAAATGGTTTGAAAAAGAATTTAAACTATCATATATTGAAAATCTGAGGAAAATGGGATGGTATGAATATTTATGTCTAAGAAGACCAGTCTATCTTAAATTAATTCAAGTGTTTTATTCAAATACAACTACTATGTATCAAGGAGATAATGATGAAAACATTAAGGACCACAATGATTCATTTGTTACATTGGTTAATGGAAAGGAGATCATCATCACACTAACACTATTGCAAAAATTGTTAAAGCTGAAACTAATCAGAAGTGATTCTATTAGTAAGATAAATGAAGAAAACAAACTCTTAGAAAATGACTTAAAAGTTGAATTTTTTATTGGCCCAGTCACATCAGCAAAGAATCCGAAAAGCATAATAAGACTAAGTGCAAATGACAAAATTTTGCATTTGGTAGTTTCACAAACGCTAAGACCGTTTAATCATAAGAGCAATGCAGTAATAGCTGAAGACTTGTGGTTTATGCATCATATCAAGAAGTGTACTCCAATAGATCTAGCATGATTCATTTACAAAGACATGGAGTCAATATCCAAAGAAGGAAAAACAATCTACCTTATGAAATGATCATCTTAGATATTTTGAATAAGAAGAAGGTTAATATTTCATTGGACAAGCCAATAATGGCTAAGAAAGTCAACAATATTGATCAATGAGCAATTGAAAAAATTGGCTTTGAATATTGTGTTGTCAAGAATGAATGGAAAAGGAAGAGTATTCAATTGAAAAATAAAGTTAGAGGGAAAGAAACACAAGTAGGAAGTTAAAAAAGAAAAACCTGTTCAAGTAGGAAGTCAAAAAGAAAAATCTGTAGAAGTCCACTTTGAAACAGAATTCGAGATATTTAAGCTACCAATGGATCCATCATTTCCTTATGAACCTCCTCCAAAGGCAGATGAAGGTCCATTTGGACTACCTAGTATAAAGAACATGCCTAAAAGTGCACACCACTTCTTCTATATTGAAAGGGACAGCCAAGAACAAAGTTGGCTAGAAAAGTTTGATCAAATCAACAAAAAGAATGATGCAATAACAGAAAACTACATTAAAAAATTTGACAAAAATTTAATTTAGCTTCGAAGCAAAATGGTTCCACTATCTAAAAATCAGAATCAATTGTCCCAAAATCAGAAAACTCTATATGATCAGCTCAAAAAGACATGATCTTAACCTAAAACTTAGCTCTGATCCAAGTTCAGAATCTCCTAGAAGGTTGCATTGCACAACATTTACGTACATTTTGTTTTATGCTAATATGATTGTATTGCAAATGATCCTATATTCCTCTTAATTAATGAAACATCTTCTTGATCATATTTTTTTTATGTTAATATCTCTATCTATTAATTAATGATTGATTGAACTTACTTGCCATGAATATTTCTATGATCTTATCCTTAAATGTTCATTGATAATTATACTTACCTTGTGCTACTAATACTCTATTTTTTTTATGAGTTTTTCCTCTTTTATTCAAATACCTTATTTTCTATTCCTTTTTTATATAACAAAAAAGGAGAGAAATAGTGAGTAAATTTGTGCTTAAATTCCCATTCATATTGGATGGATTTTTCAAAATGGTTTTTTAAAAATGCTTTCAAACTTAAATGCAAATCTTTCTAAAAAGGCACAAATTTAGGGGGGAGCATTACTTGAGAAAAGTACTTTGAAATATTGAGCATATTTTCAGGGGGAGTTTTTCTTCAATGAGCAAATATAACTCTTAATTTTATCATATCAAAAAGGAAAATATTGTTAACTTTTATTCTTGTTTTGATATGACAAAACTGATTGAACTCAATGAGCTTTGAAAGTGAAAAATATTTTTAAGTATGAAGAAAATTCTCAAAGAATTGTTAAAGCTGAACTTAATAGAAATCCTCAAAGTATTGAAATGCTTTAATTGTTTGAACATATTTTTAATATGGATGATCATGTTCTTAATTTTCTCAAAAGTCTCTTGTTTTCAAAATTAAATGTGCCATCCCAAGGATCAAGTTTTCAAAAGATATGACTTAATTCTTAAATGAAAAGGAAGCAAAATATATTTCTTTGATTACGGGAAGAATCAATTCAAGAGAAGAAGAGGTTTGTTCTCAAGCAAAGATCAATAGTGAAAAATTGATTTTGAGAAAATGAAAAGTCGGTTCTTGGAAGATTAAAGCTTTAAGATTTGTGAAGAACTGACACTTCAGAGACAAAGAATTAATTTTGGAGAAACAAAATGCAAAAGAAGAAAAACAAAGAAGAAAGAATCGATTCCATAAGGAGAATGAGTCAGTTTTTAAAGCACCAAAACTTAGTGACCAAGAAAGGCATGGCACAACTAGACAAAAGCAGAGCAGCAAAATTCAAGCTTGAATTCAAATTTCAGCGCTCGTTCACAATGAAAGATCGACACCTTGAGGCAAAAGAATTGATTCTCCAAAATTGCAAAGTTGTTTCCTTTACACCTATCTGTAAAAGAATTGACAACTTGAAATGGAAGAATCAATTCTTCAGAGACAATGTAAAACCCGACCCTATAAACACATGTCATGACATACATGCACTGAGTAGCATGTTATTACGCTAGGAAAGTCCCAAGAATAGACGAAACCCGATATTGAACCTAACGATACACTTGAGTTGATTTAACCTCGAACTAGTTCAAATAGGAATCGTAGGATGAAATTTAATATTTTACAATCTACGAATGACTAAAAATGATTGTTTGGAGTTCCATGGTTCATTTGGGGTAAAATTGGAAATATTGATGTTTAGGGGTAAAATCGTAATTTTGCCACCCGTGGACAAAATTTGAGATTTTGAGAGAATTTAGATCAAATTTGACAAATTAGGGGATGGTATGAGTATAAGGGATGAAAAATATGTCTATGGGCAATTTTTCAGTTTTGTAGGCAAAAATATAATTTTTCACTTTTACGGGGGTAAAAGTGTAAATTTTAAAAATTACTCCACCAAGACTTTGGATAAGTCTGAGAATTTTATCTAAGCTATGGATATGTGGGACAAGTGTATGGTGAAAATTTGGAAACAAATGGATGAAATTTTAAAAACGGGCCAATGGGAAAGTGACACATGACACTTTTTAATGATTTAATATTATTTTAATAAAAAGTCAGCCCATTTAAACCCCATATTAAGTGCTGGCCGACAATAAGGAAAGAACAAGAGAGGAAATAGAGAGGAAAGGAAGAAAAGAGAAAAACAAAGGAAAACTAGAATATTCAAAGGGGAAATCGCGTTTTTCATCCGTTTACGCGTCTAACGGTAAGATTTTTCGATTTTAGCTTGATTTCTACCTTTCCTATGCCTTTATTTCCATTGAGCATGCTTGAGGAGAGAGATCAAAAAGTGAAACCAAGGGCTGGCCGAAATTCTAGGGGAGAGATTTTGGAATTTTTAGGTTTTGATTTTTAGTTAAATTGGTAGTTTTAGTTAGTTAAATGTGTACATAAATTAAATTGAGCACGAAAGCATGAAATTTTCACAATACCCACCCTTGGCTGAATATGCATTGATGTACAATGATGATGAACTGATTTTTATTCTAAGAGAAATGAAGAGAAAATGATGAAAAATGGTTAAATGTGATAGAAAAACAAAGTGAAAAAATAACCGAGTAAATGTCTAATTTTTGACCGAATTTTTCAAGGAGGAAAGTGAGCTGATTTTGGTGATTTTAGAAGGTTATTGGCTGATATTTAATGGTTAAGAATGTTGTAGAGAAAATGGGACAATTTAGAGCTAAAATGGAGCGCGTTAGCAATTTAACGGGTAAAGTACCAAAAATAGGTTAATACCGCGTTTAAGCTGTTTTAGGCTATTGCATTTCATACCATGCATTAGTATAGGATTTAAGTAAATTATATAGAGATAAACATCAATGTGGTGAATTGGGTAAAATTTGCAATGTATTTAGGAGGAGAGCCTTCTGGTAAAGGCAAAGAAGTCGTACCCGACGAACAGTGATCGGGGCACCTAAAATTCAGTTAATTTGTACAAACGGTGAGTAAACCTATTATGTCAAGACCCGAAACTCCCATCGAGCTCGTGACAACCGTCGCGACATCCCGATAGGCACTCATTACCCCGAATGCCGATCGAAACCCCGCAAGGCTTAGCATCAGTTTCCGCATCTCCTTAGTGAGCGACAGTTATTAAATCTCACATTTCAAAAAAATCATAAGTCATTTCCAAATCAAAACAATAAAATATTACTTTCTGGCTCACAAGGGCATTTTCATCATTTTTCTTTGAAAATACCGAAACTCGCCAAAAACATGGTGTAAAAGCTAAATATATTCATACATACTTTAAATAAAATAACTGAAGAATAAAATTTGTCACGACCCGGAACTCCCATCGGGCCCGTGACAACCGCCGCGACGTCCCGATAAGCATTCATTACCCCGAATGCCTATTGAAACCCCGCAAGGCTTAGCATCAACTTCCGCATCTCCCAGGTGAGTGATAGTTATTAAATCTCGTATTTCAAAAAATCATAAGTTGTTTCCAACTCAAAATAATAAAATATTATTTTCTAGCTCACAGGGGCATTTTTCGTCAATTTTTTTTGAAATTTCGAAATCCGTAAAAATGTAATATGTAAGTGGAAACACATATTTCATGATTTAAATTAAATTTTGAAGTCTAAAACATTCGTTTAAAGTAAAATTATAGCTATTTGAATATAATAAAAATATTAAATAAAATATTCTATTTTCTTAAAACACAATATTTTCAAAGTCTTCCTAAAATAACTTTTGTAGCGTAAGAGTAAAATAAATTTATTCATATAGTAATAAAGATAATTAAAGTATGGAATTTCATTTACAGTGACACGTGGGCCCCCAACTAACCAAGAAGGTGTAGAGTTACGAACCCTTACTTCCTATGATGCAACTCCGAGATTAATTCTTGTCTTAATCAACTATCAACAAACTGTCCTGAACCTGAAAAATGGATAGGAAGAGGGGTGAGATTATGATTACATAATCCCAGTGAGTAAACAATTACCATCAAAAGCATCTAAAACCGAATAGATGGAGACAATATAAAAACGTTATATCTCAATAATGTTCATAACACAAATTTCGTTTTAATCTATACCAAACAATTTATTTTCATCAAAATTTCTCGGCTTATGAATTTCTTAAACTTGGCCCTTGCCAGAATCATTCTTGCGGGTACCTTCGTCAAGGTATCCCACTGAAACCGCCAAGGCTGTTCAATGACCCATACCCATAAACATGTTTTCACATCTAACACACAGCCGTTCCTTGGCGTTGGTTGAGTCTCACTCTCACGTGGTGGCCCGAACGTGAGGTGCACTCAAATCATACCTCAGGAGATACTTCACCCAACATCTCCCCCGGAGGTAAGTATATAATTGAGTTACCGTGCCCCTCTCATAGGTAGTCCACGAAAACCCCCACTACTGCAGTGACCGTTTAATATATCACTAGACCCATAAAAATTCCAGTAACATAATATGGCGAATAAAATGTAATCCAGTCTACCAAGACCAATCCAAAACTGTTCATATATTTCATGCCAACCTCAAAAATTTAGCCATCATGCTACCATAATGTCATAAGCCACAATTTCAATAACATATAAAATCATAAATTTCAACACAGTCTCCATATACTCAATTTTCCCAAAACAATATTTGATTTCAAAACCAGTATAAATCTCATTTTTATTAAAAAACATTTTAATTGAAAAACATAATATTTTATAATTTAAATTCGCCATTCAATAAAAGCATCACACAAGTATAATTACTCTAGATATTTAAGACGATAAATTGTCCACTCACAGTTCTAGGAGTCGATGTACTCCTAATCCCAATCTTCAAGCACAATCTCTGTACTTTTACCAATGTAATTTGCTCACCACTTATCCACAATATATAATACATAATTCACCACATCAATACTTGACCATTATAAGATCAATTCAGGCTCGGTATATATGCATGATATGACATGCAACTTATCCGACTACCGCTTAAATGCGGTGCTGACCTAATTCGGCCTATTACCTGATTAAATTACTAACGCGTCCAATTTAATCTCAAATTAATTTTTTTCAGTTTTTATACCTCAATTGCACCCAAATTGACTTAATGTTCCTCAGTGTGGTACAAATTATCAGTCTCGGTAGCAAATTACGAAAATACCCCTAATGGGTAAAAATTCATATTTTTACTCCGAAAATTCCCATTATTTTTCTAGACTTATAATTCATCATTATTCATCATAATTCCTCAAATAAACATCAAGATCATCAGCCAATATTCCACTAGAAAATTCGGCCAATAATGGTAATGGAGGAAAATAAATTATTTTCTTGTTGTTTTGTTCCTAAATATGCTAAACTAACTTAAAACACTAACATAACTTAAAATCAAATTAATCTAACAAGTTTCTCTCTCCTAAGCCATTTTTTCAGAATTTAATTCATCCTCAAATCACATGATTCAACCATGGAAAATGATGGGAAATGCATGGAAATGATAAATCTTAAGCTAAGCTTGAAAAATCATACCTTTAAACACTTGATTCCTTGAAAAATCACACTTTTTCTTTGAATTTTCTCACTCTAGGGTTTGTTCTTATTTCTCTCTCTCTCCTTCTGGTTTTGGCTGACCATCCCAATGAAGAATTCTGGAATTTTCAAGCCTTTTAATAGGCTTAATAAAATATTATTATTTTATTTACCTTTTGAATATTTTATTATTTTATTTTTTTCTAGCCATCTTTTTTACTTTCTTTTCCTACCACTCAATCCTCTTCACTTATCCATGTCTTCCATAAAATTTCTAGACTTTTCCAAAGTTTTGGTAGAGCAAATTTTTAAAAATTACACTTTTGCCCCCGTAAAGTGAAAAATTACATTTTTACCCCAAAAACTGAAAAATTGTCCATAGACATATTTTTCATCCCTTATACTCATACCATTCTCCAATTTGTCAAATGTGATCTAAATTCTCTCAAAATCTCAAATTTTGTCCACGATTGAAAAAATTACGATTTTGCCCCTACACTCCAAAAATCACCGAAATTAAAGTTTTTCACTTCTATACCTCAAATCATACTCCAATAAGTCAAATGGACCAAAAAAAATCTTTTCTAAAAATTCTCATTTTATCCTCAAGTGGCAAATGACCATTTTACCCCTAGATAGTGAAAATTTCGGTTTGACTCCAAATTGATCATCGAACTTCGAATTACCATTTTAAGTCATCCCTGAACTGTGAAACTCTTAATTTCACCTTAAAATTATTATTTAAATTAGTTCGAGAATTAATCGACTTAATGATACCATTAGGGGCAATATCGTCTTTTAACGATTCCTCGAACTTCTTAAATATGCAAACATTCTATTAAGCATGTAAATGACGTCGTAATTATTTTATAGAACAGGGTTTGACAAAATTACTTTTACAGTGACACGTGGGCCCCCAACTGACTAAGAAGATGTAGGGCTACGAACTCTTACTTTCTAGGATGCAACTCCGAGATTAATTCTCGTCTTAATCAACTATCAACAAATTGTCCTGAGCCTGAAAAATGGATAGGAAGAGGGGTGAGATTATGATTACATAATCCCAGTGAGTAAACAATTACCATCAAAAGCATCTAAAGCCGAGTAGATGGAGACAATATAAAAAAAAAACGTTATATTTCAATAATGTTCATAACGCAAAATTCGTTTCGATCTATACCAAACAATTTCTTTTCATCAAAATTTCCCTGGCTTATGAGTTTCTTAAACTTGGCCCCTGCCAGAATCATTTTCGCAAGTACCTTCGTCAAGGTATCCCACTGAGACCGCCAAGGCTATTTAATGACCCATACCCATAAACATGTTTTCACATCTGACACACAGCCGTTCCTTGACGTTGGCTGAGTCTCACTCTCACGTGGTGGCCCGAACGTGAGGTGCACTCAAATCATACCTCAGGAGATACTTCACCTAACATCTCCCCCCGGAGGTAAGTATATAATTGAGTTACCGTGCCCCTTTCATAGGCAGTCCACGGAAACCCCCACCACTATAGTGACCGTTTAATATACCACCAAACCCATAAAAATTCCAGTAACATAATATGGCGAATAAAATGTAATCCAGTCTACCAAGACCAATCCAAAACTGTTCATATATTTCATGTCAAGCTCAAAAATTTAGCCATCATGCTACCATAGTGTCATAAGCCACAATTTCAATAACATATAAAATCATAAATTTCAACACAGTCTCCATATACTCAATTTTCCCAAAATAATATTAGTTTTCAAAACCAGTATAAATCTCATTTTTATTAAAAAAACATTTTAATTAGAAAACATAATATTTTATAATTTAAACTCACCATTCAATAAAAGTATCAAACAAGTATAATTACTCTAGATATTTAAGACGATAAATTGTCCACTCACAGTTCTATGAGTCGATATACTCCTATTTTCAGTCCGCGGGTACAGTCCTTTACCCATATCTAATGGCTCACCACCTAGCCATAATCCATGGCACATATTTCAATTAAATTGTGTCTAACAGTCATAAGCTATTTCAGGCTCGATATATATGCATGATATGAAATGAAAAATGCACAGGTAGCCATCTAGACCCGGTATTGACCTAAGTCGATTTTTCATCTAATAAATTGGCCAATGCGTCCAATTTCACTCCAACTTGCTCCATTTCTTTTCCAATCCCTCAATTCACCAAGCACAACTAATTAACACACAATTAGGCAAAATTTATCTTCACTTTGCTTCTTGGAACTTTTGGCCAACAATGGTACACTAACTCCGTGATTTTTCCTACTTAATTTTCTCTCCATAATTCATTAATTCCTACACCAAAAACTATTATTTCTTAATCAAATCACCTAGAATAACATCCCATTCTTCCTTTTTATTCACTTAGAGAATTCGGCTATTGATGGGCACCAAACCTTTGGTGGTTTTCTTCACTTGTTTTCATGCTACACATCATTAATCACCTAAAAACACTAACATACCTAAAATCAAACCAATCCAAGATCATTCTCTCTCCATACCCATTTTGACCAGCCATGAATTCATTATGAAAACATGTAATTTAACCATGGAAATTAAGGGAAAATGCATGGGTAAGGTAAATCACTAGCAAAATCAAAGAAATTTTACCTTTATTTGATCAAATCCTTGAATTCCAACACTTTCTCTTTGATTTGTCCCACCTAGGGTTTGTTTTTCCTTGGTTTCTCTTCTCTTCTGGTTTGGCTGATCACTATGGGAG
Organism: Theobroma cacao; assembly: GCF_053813885.1. Classification (NCBI taxonomy): domain Eukaryota; kingdom Viridiplantae; phylum Streptophyta; class Magnoliopsida; order Malvales; family Malvaceae; genus Theobroma; species Theobroma cacao. The sequence goes on from NC_142648.1 coordinate 8,031,416, forward strand.
AAATAGGCTGATTTTTTACCTTTTTATAAAGAGATAATAAAATAATAAAAACATGACACATGGCATTTCCTTATTGGTTCAAATTTTAAATATTTGACTTTTAATTCTTTAATTCTCCACCACACATTTCTCATGTTTATCCATGTACATGATGAATAAAATCCCTTGGTCTTGACAAGTGTCGAGATGAAAATTTACCGATTTGCCCCCGGGGTGGCAAAATTACCATTTCACCCTTATACTCTAAATTATACCGAAATTAAAATTTTTCACTTCTAAACTTCAAATCATACTCCAATACTCAATTCATACTCCAATAAATCAAATGGACCAAAAAAATATTTTCTAAAAATTCTCATTTTGTCCCTAAGTGGCAAATGATCATTTTGCCCCTAGATAGTAAAAATTTTGGTTTGACTCCAAATTGATCCTCGAACTCCGAATTACCATTTTGAGTCATCCATGAACTGTGAAACTCTTAATTTCACTTTAAAATTCCTATTTGAATTAGTTCGAGGCTTAATCGACTTAATGGTACCATTAGGGGCAATATCGTCTTTTAACGATTCCTCGAACTTTCTAAATATGCAAACATTCTATTGAGCATGTAAATGACGTCGTAATTATTTTATAGAATAGGATTTGACATATTATTATTGTAAATTATCTAGAGTTTATTTTTAAATGCTCTTTATGTATTTTATGAAATGAAAACGAGATTAAAACGAGATTTTGATGTTTTAGAAATAAATGTGACAAATAAAAATATATTGTGTTGATTATGAAATTGAGTAATTAGAGGCCGCAAGTTATTTTGAAATATATATTTTCCTATGAATGGCTTATGAAATATGAGTATATGTGGCTATATTTGATAAATTGCATTGGGAATTTATGCAAGCTATTTTTACTATACAAGCTGGGTAAATAAAAAAAAGCCACATTATACTGTCAAAATTTTATTAAAATTGGTGGGTTTAGTCACTGCTGTCACGACCCGGAACTCCCCATCGAGCCCGTGACAATCGCCGCGAAGCCTCGACAAACATTCTTCACCTCGAATGTCGATCGAAACCTCGCAAGGCTCTCGTATCAGCTTTCGCACTTCCTCGGTGAGCAATAGTTATCAAATAATCAAAATACGAAGGATTACAAATCATTTTCAAATCATAACATAACATGTTTTTTTTTGGCTCACAGGGACATTTTCGTCATTTTTGTCGAAAACCTCGAAACTTGCTAAAAATGTAGTAGGTAAGCCGAAAATATATATTTAATGATAAAAAAAAATTAAGTATCTAAAACGTTCATTTGAAGTGAAAATTTGACCATTTGAATATGATAAAAATATTCAATAAAATAAACTATTTTCTTGTAAAATAATTTTCATAAAACTATCGGTACATAATTCTTATAGCGTAAAAGATAATTATATTCATATATACTATAAAGCAAATAACCAAAGCATAAAATTTCTTTTACAGTGACACGTGGGCCCATATCTATCCAAAATGCATCGGAAGCTGGAAACCTACAGCTTTTACCGATTCGAGTCCAAATGAAGGTCCTTGTTCAAGTCAGCTAACTACGAAATTCCTTGAGCCTGAAATGTGAGGAAATGAGGGTGGTGAGATTATAAAATCCCAGTGAGTAAACAGATACCATCTAAACTATCTAAAGTCGAGTAAATGGAGACAATTAAAATAAATCATCACACTGTAATTTCATTACCATTCAACTCATTTCAACCAAATAAAATCAATCCATAAAAATCGAGTAATCAACTTGGCTTATGAATTTCTTTAAACTTTGGCTCGTGCCAAAACTCATACTCGGTGATACCTTGCGCAGGGTATCTAACCGAGTCCGCCAAGGCTGTTAAAATTTTGTATACACTTAAAATATATTTTTGTTTGAGAAAAATACAGCCGTTCCTTGGCGTTGGCTGAGTTCCCCTTCACGTGGTGGTTTGGCGTGAAGTGAACCCTAAGCTATACCCCAGGAGATACCCTACGCGCCTCTCCGTTCGAGGTAATAATATAATGGAGTTTACCGTGCCCCTCTAATAGGCTGGTCCACGGAACCCCCTCTGCAGTAAATAATTAATATATAATCCACCAATCAATAAAATTCATTCTAGCATGACATGGCAATTTATCGCAACCTAGCCTCTCAAGGCTGAATACACAGTATAAATAATTATAACACCAAAATCAGTTTAGCCATTCATGCTCATTTATTGTCATAAGCCATTCAATTCAAAACCATAAATTTGCAACACAAACTAGCAGTCTCCAATTACTCTATTTTCAAAACCAATATTCGATTTTCTAGAAAATTTATAAAATCATTTTATAAAATCACAATTTCCCTTAAAACATAACAATTTACCATTTAAACCCATTTTTCATAAAATCACACAGTTGTATAAAACTGCTCTAGATAATTAAGACGATAATAAATTTACTCACTATGTCTAGAATGCAGACTTTCGAAGCACTCTGTCTACTGGTCCTCGGATGCAATTTCCTTGCCTTTACTGGAGGACTCACCACCTTGACACAGTACAAAATCGAGAATTTCACTAAGTTGGTACTAAATCAAAATTAAACTAATTTGGACTACCAATGCATGATATGGAATGCAAAAATGCACTGGTAACTATCTAAATCCGGTATTAGCCTAATTCGTCTTATCACCCGATTAAATTCCTAACGAGTTCATTTAAACTCCAATTTAATTCTTTTCAGTTTCTATACCTCAATTGCACCCAAATTAACTTAATGTCCCTCAGTGTGATGCAAATTATCTGTCCCAACAGAAAATTACGAAAATACCCCTAGTGGGTAAAAATTCGTATTTTTGCTCCGAAAATTCCCATTATTTTTCTAGGCTCATAATTCATTATTCCTTAACCAATTCTCCTAGAATAAAATCAAACTCATCCTCACTCACTACATGGTAAATTCAGCCATTAATGGTTGGGGGAGAAAATAAATTCTTTTCTTGTTGTTTTGTTTCTAAATATGCTAAACTAACTAAAAACACTAACATAAATTAAAATCAAATAAATCCAACAACTTTCTCTCTCCTAACCCATTTTTTCATAATTGAATTCATCATGAAAACATGTAATTTAATCATGGAAAATAAAGAGAAATGCTTGGGAATAAGAAAACTCAAGCTTAATAGAAAAAATCTCACCTTTTTCACTTAATTTCCTTGAAAATTCACACTTTTTCTTTGATTTTCTCTCTCTAGGGTTTTGTTTTCTCCTTTCTCTCTCTTGTTTCTTGCTTGGCCGAATGTTGAAGAAGAAGAATGGGTGGGCTGATTTTTTTTATGCATTTTTATTGTTTAATGAAATAATATTATTTTATTCATATTTTAAATATTTTATTAATTCATTTCTTTTTTCTAGCCATCCACTTGTCCTATTTTCTTTCACCATGCATTCCCTTTGACTTATCCAAGTCTTAAGTGATATTTCCAGATTTTTCCAAAGTTTTGGTGGAGCAAATTTTTCAAAATTACACTTTTGCCCCTGAACTTTTCAAAAATTACATTTTTACCCCAAAAATTGAAAATTTTCCATAATGCATAATTTTCACTCCTCATACTCATTTCACACTCCAAATAATTAAATTTGATCAAAATCCTTTCAAAAAATTAAATTTTCGATTTCGAATGGTAAAATTACCATTTTACCCTTTTACTCCAAATTATCCCGAAATTAAAATTTTTCACTTCTAAACCTCAAATCTTACTCCAATAAGTCAAATGGGGCCAAAAATCTTTTCTAAGAATTCCCATTTTGTCCCCAAGTGGTAAATGACCATTTTGCCCCTGGATAGCGAAAATTCCAGTTTGACTCCAAATTGATCATCGAACTCCGAATCACCATATTAACCCATTCTGGGACTTTAAAATTCTTAATTTCATTGTAAATTCTCTATTTGATCTAGTTCGAGGTTTAAATCAACTTTATTGTACCTCTAGGTACAATATCGACTTTTGTAAATTTTTCGAAACTCTCCTAGCATGCAAACATACTATCCATCACATGTATGTCATGATAAATATTTTTATAGAGTCGAGCTTGTCATCTTCTCCCCCACTTGTATCAACCATATGATCTTTCTTCTTGATTGACTTCGACATCAGGCTAAATATTAATATTTTAATAATATTTTATTAATAAAATATTATTTTATTCTAAAAATTTTATCTTGTCTCTTTGGTACCCAAAATACCTTATTATGCCTCACTTGACTTCCAAATCGCCTTTTATCTCACAAATTCTCCTTTGATAAAATTATTATTATTTTATTATTATTTTCTCACTTGCGAAACATTTTATCCTAAACTACTCCTTTCGTCTTTTATCACTTCTAAACATTTTAATTGACCTCAATATGCATTCGATCAATTTTATTTATCACCATATCAAAGTATGGGGTATTTCAACTGCAGTGACGGGTTTTCGTGGACTGCCTATTAGATGGGCATGGTAAACCCGGTTACATAATTACTTTGGTTGTAAAGGCGATGAGGGTAACTCCCGGGGTAATATTAGAGCTCACTTCATGTCGAACCCCCACGTGAATGTGTAACTCTGCCAACGCCAAGGAATAGCTTGTTTTAAAAATAAAAATGTGTTTCATATGTAAATATCATAACTACCTTGGCGGACTCGGTTAGATGCCTCGACCAAGGTATCCCCGAGGATTAGTTTTGGCTTGAGCCTTGTTTTAATAAAAGTCATAAGCCTTAACAACTATTTTGGTAAATTACAAATATTTTTTGATTAAGGAATAAATTAAAAACCTTATGAAATGGTTTGTAATTTGTTGTTTAAACTTACCTCCCTGTTACTCGCCTTTAGATATTTATGATAATGTCTGTTTACTCATTGGGATTGCAAAATCTCACCCACCTCATTTCCAAACATTTCAGGTCTGTGGTAGCTTGTAGATACCCTATTTTGTCGAGGATTCCAGTTGACATCTCTACCTCACAAACAGTAGGTTACTATCACCAGTACTTGGTGTATTCATGGGCCACTTGTCATTGTAATTATTATTGTACATTATAACTTTGTAAATTATTGTATATATGAATTTATTTTACTTACACGTGTTTCTATAAATATTGGTTTATATAAAAATAGTATATTTTTGTCTTTTGATTTACTTGAGCCATAAACGACTGGTAATTGTTTAAAACGGAATGTTTAAAAACGATTGTTCACAAAAAAGGCAAGAAACTGATATGTAAGCCTTGCGGGGTTTCGATTGGCATTTCGAGCAATGAGTGTCAATCGAGACGTCGCGGTGGTTGTCATGTGCCCGAAGAAGGTTCTGGGTCGTGACAGACAAAAAGTTACAGATTTTATGAAGACCAACAACTCAACTATAAAGAACCAATTCTACAATAAAGATAGAATTTTGCAAGCCAGCTTGATCGTATAAGAAATGATTCAAAATTTACTCCAACGGGCAGAAAATCTCAAAGGCTATAAATATACATTTTGAGGATGTTAAAAAAAAAAGAAAAAGGGATTTTGAAAGATTTTGAATTATCCTTGAAGAGGAAAAGAGCGAAAAAAAGAGAAACAACTATGACCAGAAAGTCCCTATCTTTTAGCAAACAAAGAGCCTAAAGTTCTCATTTTTATTCTTCAACTAATCCTTCTTGAGTTGAGACCTTCATTGATCATCTTTATTTTTGTGAAAGCTCTCACCTTTCTAAACTCAAACTTCGTTATCAACTTTTCTAAAGGTTTTTAATTTGTGGTTTACTAGAATGTACTATTGTATTGGTTATACCTCTAAGTAAAGGGTAAAAAGGTTGTGCCTAATCCTTTAACAAGCTTCTTCTTGTGTAAAGGTTGTGCTTTAACCTGAAAAGATAGTGTTTTGTTAGAGGTTATGCTTGATCATACAAAAAGCAAGTTGCAAAGGTTACACATGATCATGCTAAAGGCATGTTGTAAAGGTAATGCTTGACCTTGTTGAAAATGCAAGCTGATAGTGGATTCAAACTCCTTATACTATCAAAGGAGAGAACGTAGGCATTAGAAGGCTGAACCTCTATAAATATTCAACTGAGTCTTTTCTTACTTTGCTGCTCTTTGTTCATTAAGTTTATACTCTATTTTATTGTTTTATTCTTTCACAATTGAACTAATTTTTGAAAAAAAAGAAATTTTTTACTTAACAACCAATTAACCCCCTCTTGGTAGTTTTATTTTAAGATTACCTTTTTTTGACATATAATTTAAATTCAAAATAAATGGTTAAGGTATTCAAAATCGAGTGTTCACCTTATTTACATCAATCAAATTTGAATATTTATCCTATCTACATTTAAATTTAAATTACATCAACCACTAAAAAGTTTGAAATCGACAAGATTTTTTAAGGGTTCGTAAACACTTTTACCCCTAGTACATATACAAGTTAGCTCTCCTATTTGTTGGGCTAGTTTGTTCACCTACCTTTGTTGTTAGCCTACTTGAGCTGTTGATTTACCTAGTTTGAACACTTGGTTTGTGACATCTTTCCCTCTCAATTAGGCAACACCCTCGTTGTCTTATGGAAGAGTTTCACCTTATCTTGGAATTATCGTAAATCCTCTATCAATTCTTATCTCATCTTGCTCTCTTGCAATCCTTCTTATTTTCTAAGATATTAGTGCCTCAATTTATAGTTATTTTACCTCAACACCCTATCGACCAACACTTGCTCACCTCTTATTTGTATGCTGCCTTGACTCTTATTGACACCCTATGGCACACCCCTCAAGTGAGATCCTACTCATCTGCATGGTAGAGTTTTAACATACTATGGTGGAACATTTGATGGACCTTTTGTTTGGGGAGCAACTCCAACTTATATGCGACCTTGTCAATCTTCTTCAACATTTTGTAAGGCCTATCATACCATCAAACCAAACCCTTGTGAAGCCCCTTGGATCTTAATTCTAGAAGCAACTTCACCATGAAAAGGTCTTTCACTATGAATTAATTGCAACTTTTGTTGAGACCAATCTTTCACTTCTTGGCTCACTTGATAGCTTTGTGGAGATAGATGTGAACCATGTCCTTTTGCTTTTGCTAAGCTCAGGCACACTTTTACACCACTAGTATCAGGACTGTTAACTTTAAAATTATTATAGTTTTGATTATAATAAAATGATCCTAATTTGCTCGAATATTATTTGAGTGATTCTTGACAAGTCATTGAAATGATTTAATTCTCGTACACTTGTTCTTACATGATGACAAGCTTGTTTATCTTAGTTGTGTAAATTCTTGAAGTCATTGAATTTTCACTTGCTTAATAAATGTCTACAAGCTTGAATGACTTAATTGTATAAGTGTTAAATTTGCTTGAAAGATTTCTATTTATGATCCCTCTAACATTCATCTTTGAGATGTTAAAGTTACAAGATAGATTCACAAGTGTTGTAGCATATCTTAAAACGTTCAAAAATGGTTGATCTTCACAATACCAAGGTTGTTTTCAAGCCATGAAGTTCTCTCTCAACTCAACATTTGATCACAAGGAAGATATGGCCAAAGCTATGTGCTAAAATGTCAAGCACTCTTGAAGAAATAAAGCTTCAATTGATCTTAGAGTAAGGCAAGTCAATCTTATGCCAGAAAGAGAGAGAACAAGCAAGAAAACTTGAAAAAAACACAACCATAATCGACTCCATAAAGCCTATAATCGATCTTGGAACAATACCATGGTTGACCTTGAAACAGTGCCACTCAACCTTTCAAGCTTTAATGAGAAAAATACAAGCTGTTTGGAAGAGAAATGACAAGAGAACTTTTATACTCGACTATTGATAATAGACACAAAATTTAAAAGCAAAATAGCTAGTTTCTTATTTTAATCATCTCCAACGACTCCAAGACTTCTTCAACTATAATAAGGACTATTTTGAAGCATTTCAAAGTGAGGGAGAAGAAAGAAAAATGTCACGACCCGGACCCGGAACCTCCCTCAGGCCCATGACAATCGTCGCGACGTCCCGATTGACACTCATTATCCGGAATGCCAACCGGAACCCCGCAAGGCTTACATATCAGTTTCTTTCCTTTCCTGTGAGCAATCATTGTTAAATATCGAGTTTTTAGAGAATATATACTATTTTAAATAAAAAATAATCAAAATAAAATTTTCACCACACAGGGGTATTTTGGTCCTTTTTTTTTCAAAAATTTTGAAACTGGCTAAAACGTAATATACAAGTACAAAACACATAATTCATATTCAAAATGAGTTTAAAAGTCTAAAATCTTCATTTAAAACGAAATTACGGTTATTTGAATATAATAAGAAAATAAAAGAAATATTAAGGAAAATATTCTATTTTCTTATAAAACAATATTTATAGAGTTATACGTGAATAATTTTTATAGCGTAAAAGCTAAATAAATTTATACATACTGAAATATAGTAAGCCAAAATATTTAATTTAATTTACAATAACAAGAGGGCCCCCGAATAAACAAAAGTAAAGAGGACTGTGAACCTACGGTTTGGAAAATGCAGATCCAATGGTAGTCCTCGATGAGATCAGCTATCTACAGTCTATACTGAACCTGAAATGGGTGGAAATGAGGGTGGTGAGATTATAAAATCCCAATGAGTAAACAGACATTATCATAACTATCTAAAGGCGAGTAAAATGGAGGCAAGTTTAAACAACAAATTTCAACCCATTTCATAATGTTTTCAATTTGTTTCTTAAACCATAAAATATTTGTAATTTACCAAAACAGTTGTTAAGGCTTATGTCTTTTATTAAAATAAGGCTCAAGCCAAAACTAATCCTCGGGGATACCTTGGCCGAGGCATCTAACCGAGTCCGCCAAGGGTGTTAAAATATTCACACGTGAAACACAGTTTTATTTTTAAAAACCAGCCGTTGCTTGGCGTTGGCCGAGTTACACATTCACGTGGGGGTTCGACGTCAAGTGAGCTCTAATACTACCCCAGGAGTTACCCTCCTCGCCTCTACAATCGGAGTAACTATATAACTGGGTTTACCGTGCCCCTCTAATAGGCAGTCCACGGAAACCCGTCACTGCAGTGACTAACCCATCAATTTTAATAAAATTTCGACAGTATAACGTGACTTTTATTTATTTATCCAGCCTGCATAGTAAAACAACTTACATAAATTTCCCAATGCATTCACAAAATATAGCCACAGATACTCATTTCTCATAAGCCATTCCTAGGAAAATATATATTTTTCAAGTCAATTTGTAGCCTCAAATTACTCAATTTCATAATCAATACAATATATTTTTATTTGTCACATTTATTCCTAAAACATCAAAAATCCCGTTTTAATCTCGTTCTCATTTCATAAAATACATAAAGGGCATTTAAAATAAACTCTAGATAATTTACAATAATAATAAGTTTACTCACCGTTTGTACAAACTAAAAGCTTTCTAAGCACCCCGATCACTACTCGTCGGGTACGACTTCTTTGCCTTTTCCGGAAGGCTCTCCTCCTAGACACATTACAAAAATTTACACAATTCATCACATTGATGCTAAATCACTATATAATTAACTTAAATCCTATACTAATGCATGGTATGAAATGCAATAGCCTAAAACGGCTTAAACGCGGTATTAACCTATTTTTGGCACTTTGTCCGATAAATTGCTAACGCGCTCCATTTTAGCTCTAAATCATCCCATTCTCTCTCCAACATTTCTAACCATTAAATATCAGCCAATAACCTTCTAAAAACAACAAAATCAGCTCAGTCCCTTCCTTGAAAAATTCGGCCAAAAATGGGACATTAACTCGGTTAATTTTCTACTTTGTTTTTCTATCACATTTAATCGTTTTTCATCATTTTCTCTTCATTTCCCTTAGAATAAAATCAATTCATCATCATTGTACAGCATTGAGCATCCAGCCAAGAGTGGGTATTGTGAAAATTTGATGATTTCTTGCCCAATTTAATTTCTAAACACATTTAACTAACTAAAACTATCAATTTAACTAAAAATCAAAACCTAAAAATTTCAATTTCTCTCCCCTAGAATTTCGTCCAGACCTTGATATCACTTTTTGATCTCTCTCCTCAAGTATGCTAAATGGAAATAAAGGCATAGGAAAGATAGAAATCAAGCTAAAATCGAAAAATCATACCGTTAGACGCGTAAACGGTCGAAAACCGCGAATTTCCCTTTGAATTTTCTTGTTTCTCTTTGGTTTTTCTTTTTTTCTTCCTTTCCTCTCTATTTCCTCTCTTGTTCTTCCTTATGGCCAGCCAGCACTTAAAATTTGGGTTTAAATGGGCTGATTTTTCATTAAAATAATATTATATCATTAAAAAATGCCACATGTCACTTTCCCATTGGCCCATTTTTAAAAGTTCATCCATTTGTTTCCAAATTTTCACCATACACTTGTCTCATATATTCATAGCTTAGATAAAATTCTCAGACTCATCCAAAGTCTCGGTGGAGTAAGTTTTGAAATTTACACTTTTGCCCTCGTAAAAGTTAAAAATTACATTTTTGCTCCAAAAATTGAAAAATTGCCATAGACATATTTTTCATCCCTTATACTCATACCATTCTCCAATTTGTCAAATTTGATCTAAATTCTCTCAAAATCTCAAATTTTGTCCGTGGGTGGTAAAATTTCGATTTTGCCCCTACACTCCAAAAATCACCAGAATTAAACTTTTTCACTTCCTATCATTAAATTATACTCCAAATAGTTAATCTTGGTCAAAAATTTCACTCCATGATCAAATTATTATCTTAGGTGGCAAAATGACGATTTTGCCCTTGAATATCAAAATTTTTAATTTTACCCCAAATGAACCCTCGAACTCCGAACAATCATTTTTAGTCATTCCTGGACTATAAAATATTAAATTTCAACCTACAATTCCTATTTGAACTAGTTTGAGGTTAAATCAATTTAAGTGTACCGTTAGGTACAATATCAGGTTTCGTCTATTCTTAGGTGCTTTTCGAGCGTAATAATATGCTACTCAATGCATGTATATCATGACATGTATTTATAGGGTCGGGTTTTACAAAAAATGGCTAAACTTTTGAAATCCATTATCTTGAAAGGAAACAAGAGAAAACCAAGCAAAATCAAGCCTATTTGAGCTTAACCTTTCTTTGTGCTTTCACTTTAATCTTTATATCTTATCATTATACCCATTGTTATGCATTCTTCCTCATTATACCAAACTAGCAAAATCCACCTTTTAAAGGCATTCTTGCTATTCTTTGTAAAGGTTCTAACTCATTTTTTGAAAAGTTAATGTGGGTTTGTCGTGAGTCCATTAAAAACCATGGGTTTGTCGTGAACTCGTTGAAAACCATGGGTTTGTGGTTGAACCCATTAAAAAGCATGGGTTTCACTTGATCTCAGTAAAAAGCATTGTGAGGTGGGTTTCGCTTAATCTCATGAAAAAGATTTGTAGGGTTATGGTTGATCCTGAAAAAAGCCATTGTGAGGGTTTCCCTTGATATTGTAAAAAGCTCATTTCCATTAGTGGATTTGAAATTCCTTGGTGATCCAAGGGAAAAGATGTAGGCATTTGAGAAAAGTGAACCTCTATAAAATTCTTGTGTTTTTTGTTTTTTTGCCTTGATTTGTTGCATTTCATTTCAAGAAAACCTATTTCATAAATTGCTTGTGTTTTAATTTATATTTTCACAAGGTGATTTGTCTCTTTGATAAATCTTTTCAAACCATTATCACTTGTCTATCTCTTGTTTAAAAGATTTCTTGAAATGTTTTTCTCAAAGTTGCTTTTATTTGATTTATATTTGAAGAATGTTTTAAACATTTCAAAGTGATCATTTACCTATGTTTGATTGAGTAGCTTTGATTAAAGCTTGCATGTGCATCAAGGTTTTTGTTGAAATTCCTCTTATAAGTTTTCAAAAATGAGTTCTCTAGTCTAGGGTCGATCCTTAAGTTTTAATAGTTGACCACGAGTTTGTTTGAAAGACATTGAAGTTGGTTTGTTAAAAGAACTACAACAATAGTCGACTAGAGTAAATTGTTTTACACTTCCCAAAATTTTTAAAATCCAATTCACCCCCTTCTTAGATATTCTTGTTGCTTTATTCGTTGAGCAAACATTTCTAACAGAGCCATTGTATCTTGTTGTAATAGCATTAACAACATGTTTGGTATAAGGAATCGCTAAGCCACTCCCTCATATCCCCAAGGAACATTTGTTCCTTCATTTGATTGCCAAATGGGGTGGGAAATAGCCATTATTAGAAATGGCTATTCTTAAAAATCTTGGTTTACCCATTTCCCACCCCTATAGTATTTGTTATTCCATTCCTGATGGAATAGCCTCTAAAATTGATATGGCTAAAATAACCTTGGTAAATGTTAAAAATTAGAACCTACCTATTTAAAAGCATTCTTTTCTCCTATTTTTTTCTTTCTCTTCCTTATTTGCCTTTCCCTTTTTTTACTCTTTAACTCCATTCCAGCTTTTTTCTTCTCTTCCACCTTCCACCTTTCTAACTTTGCTTTTCGCCACCGTCTCTCTCTTCCACTTTCCACTGTTTCATCTTTTCACTTGGTGCTTTCTTCCTCCATAATGGTGTTTCATCCTGGGTGTGCATCCTCTCTGTCGATGTGAAATCTTGCTGTGATTCTCACTATGTATTTTTTGTATTGGGATTTTTTAGTTGGTATTTGACAAATTATTTTCTAATTTTTTTGAGGGTTTTGACTAGCAAAATTCCTTCACATTGCACTAAAGTTACTTGGATTAGGTGCTTGTTTAATTTTTATTAGTATATAAGTTTCGGTTAATAGTATATAACAAAAATTCCCCATTAAGCTATATTTTAGTTAATGGGTTGAATTATTATTAGAGATGTCAACAGGTAGGGTACCTATTAATTTCGAGGTGCCCGAACCTTAACCCTATAAAAAATTAACTACTCTAACCCTATTAACCACCCAAATAATTTTAAAAATTACTACCCTAACCCTAACCCTATTACATTTTTACTACCGTATAATTACTCTAACTTGTTTAAAAACCAGATTATATTAAAATATTATTAAAATCTTTTTCATAGGTACCCAATTACCTAAACTTGTATACATATACAATAATATTTTTCAACGTATTCCGTAAAATTAACTACTAATTAAATTAATAAAAACAAAAATAATAAAATTTAAATTTAAATAATCAAAAACAAAAATCTTAAACATAAACTTAAATAACCAAAAATAAATATCCATACAATGATATAAACTTAAATAACTATACGTAAATATCCAAATAACAACATAAATTTAAATAACTAAACACAAAGATCCAAAGAAATAACATAAACTTAAATAACAAAAATTATAATTTTTATAAGTTATAATTTTTATAATGTTAACACAAAATAAAAAATAAATATATTTATATTTAAAGTATATATATAAAAATATTATAGTGTATATACAAAATAGTAATTATATTCTTTATAAATGAACCCAATGTATATAAAGTATAGATATTAAAAGACATTACAATTTAATCAATAATCATAATTTCATTAATTAATTTAATTAACTATATGAATTTGTCCTTAGTTACATGAAATTTTAATAAAAATAGCTAAGTTTCAAAACTATTCTAATCTCACAACTTCTTTTTAGATAATTAAGTTTATATATTATAAATTTATATAAACAAAGGTATATATATTATTTAGTAATTAATTTATATAATAGTAATTATATTCTTTATAAATGAACATAATATATAATATAAACTGTATGTGTTAAAAGACATTACAAGTTATATATTATAAAGTGGATATATATATATATATATATATATTACAATTAATAATTTTATAAGTTATAATTTTTATAATGTTAACATAAAATAAAAAATAAACATATTATATTTAAAGTATATATATACTAAAAGTATTAGTATATATATAATATAGTAATTATATTTCTTATAAATGAACTCAATATATATAATGTATATATATTTAAAAACATTCCAAGTTAATTAATAATCATAGTTTACTAAATTAATTTAATTAACTATATGAGTTTGTCTTTAATTACATGAAATTAAAAAAATAATTAGATTCCAAAACTATTCTAAACTCAAAGACTCTCTTTAAGTATAAATATTATAGTTATAATTTTTTTAATCTTAACACAAAATAAAAAGTAAATACATTATATTAAAAATGTATATAATAGTAATTATATTCCTTTGTAATATGATATGATATTCATATTATTTAAACATAATTAATAATCTAATAATTTTTTATTTAAATATATTAATGTCATCACATTAATAATTTGGCTAACTATATTTTTAATATATTTGTGAACTTTTAACAAAAGAAATTGTTTGTCAAGATGGTACAAGCTTTGAGTGCTTTCCTTCCTTACTTGGGTTCGAATCACATCAGCAATAAAGTGGACCAATTTTATTCAATTATTTAAATAGAAATTATAATCGGGTTTAGGTAACGGGGTACCCAAAGAGTAATACCTGAACTCGATTCAGGTAATGAAATCACTATCTGAACCCATCCCGAACCCATTTATTGAGTACCCTAACCCGGTATAACTGGTCAAGTACCCACGAGTACCCATGAGTACCTTATAATAGGGTACTCGTTGACATCCCTAATTATTATAAGCTGGTTAATTGACCTACTAGACCCATAATTGATGTAAGGCTACAATAACATGATTATTGGCAATTATGTTTGGTTTGAGCATTTAATACTACATTGAAGGCAACTTGTGTGATGGAAACTGGAATTCAAGTCTCTTTCTAACATTTCAAGATTAAATTGTGTGGTACAAAACAAGTTTTCTTTTTTAATGTTTTTGATATGTACATCAACATAGAAAAGTATACTTAGATGGATTATTGTTGAATAAACTAAGGTAGCTACATATTGTTACTAGGTCAACCGTGCTTTATCATCTTTTGTTCTTTTTTGTTTTTTCCTATCCAACAAATTCTCAATATGATTTGAATTTGAATTGAGGAAAACAATAATCAAGTTGCTAAGATCTTTACAAAAAGCATAATCCAACCTTATAGTAGAATTAGTAACATAATAATCATACTAGTTGCATACCCTTTGATTAGCATTCTTTAATTTAAAGCTCAATACTAAGACCTTACAACCTATGACCTCACAGCTCATATGTGATTAGTACCTTTAATTCAAAATTCGTTTACAAGTTTATTCTATTGCTTTATTTGCTTACTTTTTCTATGCCATATGTTTCCATTATTTTTTTATGTTATAAAATATATTAGAAAATTTATTTTTGCAGTCATAGCTTGTTTGTGTTTGAGAATAGATGTTGAAAGGCGAAAAGGATACTAGCTTTGTTTAAATTTAATATGGAGATGTGTTGTGCTGTTAGTTCGTTTTTGACTTTTGTTGCAAGCTTAAATCCCATATGCATTTAAAGTAACATGCAAGTGCACATTTTGTGAACAAGTGATAAAGTGATAAGTACAAGTGTCAATCCCATGAAGAGCTGACTATAATTTTTCACTAATTACTAAAATTAGGTTAAGGTAACCTTATCCAAGCTAACCAAAGTGTGGAAATGATTAAAAACAAACTAATTAAT
The DNA here is from genome assembly GCF_053813885.1 of Theobroma cacao. Classification (NCBI taxonomy): domain Eukaryota; kingdom Viridiplantae; phylum Streptophyta; class Magnoliopsida; order Malvales; family Malvaceae; genus Theobroma; species Theobroma cacao. The sequence goes on from NC_142648.1 coordinate 8,047,097, forward strand.
TAAGCTAATTATAGAAATGCAAGGTAAAATAATCTAGAAGCAGTATTTTAAAAGTCTAGGATTATGGTTTCATTCAACATTTCACTTGGATTGTTATTTCTCTAATTACTTAATTTAATAGAGGTTGATGTTAGTCTAGAATCCTAATGCATGTACAAACCTATGTTTAGGTATTTGTACGATTGCCTAGATTAATTAGGTCTCTATATATCTATAAGATTCAATTAAACTAGGTTTTTTAAGCACAATTTCTACTTAGATTATAAGTAGCATCTAGGAATATGTCTATCCTAATTGCTAATCAAAGCACTTAATTTTTAAGTAACATGAACACATATTGTCTAAACCTAGGTCTAGTCTAAACTAACTTTGTCAAATCTCATTTAGATACCACAACCATTCAATTGATGAATTCAACATAATGCTCAAACAATATTTACCATTAGTAAGAGCACAAGATAACAAGATAATTATTTTTCTTCATTGGATAAGTGAACAAAAAAAATGGTGCAATTAACTATAGCTAATTTTTTTTTTCACAAAAACATGCAGCAACTTGAAACTAACAATCTAACTAAACATCAACATTCACAAACATTAAAACTCAAAAGATAAAAAGCAAAGTTTAAACCTAAACTTTCCCTCCAAACTTAAAGCTAACATTGTTCCCAATGTTACTAAAAGTAAGGAAGAGAATACTCCCCGGATTTAGTCTTCCTCCTCATCCTCCTCCTCATCATCATCAATTACGGGATAGGTAAATTAAAAGAAATTGGCACAGTTAAATCTAGGCTAAGTTCTTAAAACATGCAACAAATTGAATGATAAATAACTTAACTAAACTTAAAAGATAAAACCATAAATGCATAATAAAGAAAATAAAGCTTAAAAACTGAAAACCCGCCCCTTCAAAACTTAAAATTAACATTGTCCTCAATGTTAAAAAGTAAAGAAGAAAAGTCAAGAATACTCCCCTGGGTAACGGAGATCCTCTAATCTTTCTCTTCATCCTCATTATATCCAAAGTTGTTGAAAGGATTCGTTAAGGTGACAAAAACCTACATAAGACAAAGAACAAAAATAAATTAATGGGAAAATCTAAAAATATAAGTTCAAATAAAAAGAGTAACAGCTTCAAAAACTTTGGTTGCCTCCCAAGAAGGATTTCTTTATGGTCACTAGCTTGACTATGGCACCTTATTTTGAACTTCTTTATCCACAAAGTAAGGCTTACAACTTTATTTATTAACCTTGAGTGTTCCGATAAGCGTGCTAAAAATCTTAATAAGACCATAAGACAAAACCTTTAAATAAGACAAAACCTTTACCATTTTAAAGGTTTTCCACCAATGTGGTTGAAAATGCCATGATAAAATATGGAGGTGTGAATTAGAGAGTACTACTTGTTGTTCAACCTCAAAATCAAGACAACTGAGAGGTGGTGGAAAATGTTCCTCATTCGATTGCTTGGTTCGAATATGTGAAGGTGATGGCTTTAACTCAAAGATTAGTGCTTGCTCACTTGTAGGTGGAGAAATAGGCCTACCCTCGCCCTCATCAACTAAATCCACTCTATAGCAACTATCTGTAGAGGTAGGATGCTTAATTGCATTGAAAATATCAAATTCGATTATCTTCTCTCTAACTTTAAAAGTTATCTTACCTTTCTTTACATCAATGATTACACTTGTAGTAGCCAATAATGGTCGTCTCAAGATTAGAGGAATTTTCACATCCTCTTCCATCTCAAGCACAATGAAGTCCACTAGAATGTAAAGATGCCCAACTTTAACCAACACATCCTCTGTAATCCCAACAAGGTACCTGATTATTCAGTCTGCTAATTGCAAGGTAATTGTAGTAGACTAAATCTCCTTAAATCCAAGTTTCCTGACAATAGACAAAGGCATTATAGAAACACTAGCACCTAAATCACACAATGCTTTAAAAATTTTAAAACTATCAATAGTGCAAGGAATAGAAATCTCCCTGGATCCTTAAGCTTTGCTAGAAGCTTATTATGGATTATAGCACTGTACTTCTCAATAACTGCAACTGTCTCAAACTCTTATAATTTTCTTTTTTAGTTAAGATGTCTTTTAAAAACTTCACATAGCTTGGCATATTTTCCAAAGCTTCAACAAAAGGAATGTTGATGGAAGCTTCTTAAATACTTTTAAGAATTTCTATAATTGATGATCAAGCTTTTGTTTTTGAAAACATTGAGGAAAAGGTGGTGGTGGTGGGTTTGCCTTCGTATCCTTCACTTGAATTGGCTTGTCAGCATTCTCAACCACTATCTCATTTTCAATTTACTAATCTTGATGTTCAGTCTACTTTCGACTAATCCCAACCTTTTTTCCACTCCTAAAAGTAATAGCATTGCATTATTCCTTACTTTCCCTCATAGGATTAACTTCCATGTCATTAGGTAAGGTACCTTAAAGCCTATTGTTGATAATGTTGGCAAACTATCCAACTTTAGTTTTAAGATTTCTCAATGATTCTATCTGACTATAAATGAAGGAGTCGATCTTGGCCATGTACTGCATAAATAACTCTTCCATAGGTGGTTTCTTTTCTGGCGTTGGAGGTCTTGCTTAAAATTGAAATCTGAGAGCAAAATTAGGCCTTAGAGCTAATGAAGAACCTTGATTTTTGCTACAAGAAAAATTTGGATGATTCCTCCATTTGAGATTATAGGTGTTGGAATATGGGTTATTTTGCTGCCTATTCCCTATAAATTAAACTATCTCTGTACTGCTTGGACATAGATTACTGGCATGCTGTAAAACCCGACCTTATAAAATACTATTCATGACTTACATGTGATGATAGCATGATTGCATGCTAGGAGAGTCCCAAAAAATTTACAAAAGTTGGTATTGTACCTAGAGGTACAATAAAGTTTATTTAATCCTCGAACTAGATCAAATAGGAATTTTAAGGTGAGATTAAGAGTTTCACAGTTCATGGATGACTTAAAATGGTAATTTGGAGTTTGAGGATCAATTTGGAGTCAAATCGAAATTTTCATTAACTAGGGGCAAAATGGTCATTTACCACTTGGGGACAAAATAGGAATTTTAGAAAAGACTTTTTGGCCCCATTTGACTTATTGGAGTATAATTTGACTTATTGGAGTATGATTTGAGGTTTAGAAGTGAAAAATTTTAATTTCGGTATAATTTGGAGTATAGGGGTAAAATGGTAATTTTGCCACCTCAGGGGCAAAATTGTAATTTTCCACCACCAGGATATTTTTTCCAGCACATGGTCTTCCTTTGTCTTCATCTTTGACCCTTGACTAAACATGTGGTGGAGATAAAATGTTTAAATTTTTAAAATTTTAAAAACGGGCCAATGACATGATGCCATGTGTCATGCCTTTATTAATTTATTATTTTCTTTTTTAAAAGGCACAAAATCAGCCCATCTTCCACCCCATGGCCGGCCAAACCAGCAAGAAGAGAGAGAAAACAAAAACAAAACCCTAGAGAGAGAAAATCAAAGAAAAAGTGTGAATTTTCAAGGAAATTAAGTGAAAAAGGTGAGATTTTTTCTATTAAGCTTGAGTTTTCTTATTCCCAAGCATTTCTCTTTATTTTCCATGATTAAATTACATGTTTTCATGATGAATTCAATTCTGGAAAAATGGGTTAGGAGAGAGAAAGTTTTTGGATTTATTTGATTTTAATTTATGTTAGTGTTTTTAGTTAGTTTAGCATATTTAGAAACAAAACAACAAGAAAAGAATTTATTTTCTCCCCCAACCATTAATGGCTGAATTTACCATGTAGTGAGTGAGGATGAGTTTGATTTTATTCTAGGAGAATTGGTTAAGGAATAATGAATTATGAGCCTAGAAAAATAATGAGAATTTTCGGAGCAAAAATACAAATTTTTACCCATTAGGGGTATTTTTGTAATTTGCTGTTGGGATTGATAATTTGCACCACACTGAGGGACATTAAGTTAATTTGGGTGCAATTGAGGTATAGAAACTGAAAAGAATTAAATTGGAGTTGAAACGGACCCGTTAAGAATTTAATCGGGTGATAAGACGAATTAGGCCAATACCGGGTTTAGATAGTTACCAGTGCATTTTTGCATTCCATATCATGCATTGGTAGTCTAAATTAGTTTAATTTTGATTTAGTACCAACTTGGTGAAACTCTCGATTTTGTACTGTGTCAAGGTGGTGAATCCTCCGATAAAGGCAAGGAAATTACATCCGAGGACCAGTAAACAGAGTGCTTCGAAAGTCTGCATTCTAGACATAGTGAGTAAACTTACTGTCATTTTAATTATCTAGGGTGGTTTTTAGATGCTTTCATGAATTCTATGGAAAAAGGAATTTAAAAAGATAAATTTTCATGTTTTATGAATAAATGAGTTTCAATGAAATTAAATTATAAATTGTTTTGAAATTAATAGTGATTTTGAAAAATAGAGTACACGGAGACTGTTAATTGTGGCAATTTGATTGTTTAAATTAACTGGCTTATGATAAATCGAGCATGATTGGCTAGTTGGCAATTGTATTGAAATGCGAATTGTTTGGTTACCTTGAAAAACTACGAATTACAAAATTGCCATATCATGTTATTGAGTTTTATTATATGGTGGATTATATATTAATTAATCACTGCAGTAGGGGGTTTCTGTGGACCAGCCTTTTAGAGGGGCACGGTAAACCCCATTATATTCTTACCTCGAACGGAGAGGCGCGTAGGGTATCTCCTGGGGTAAAGTTTAGGGTTCACTTCACGCTAAACCACCACGTGAGGGGGAACTCAGCCAACGCCAAGGAACGGCTATGTTTTCAAAACAAAAACATGATTTATGTGAAATGTGAATTTTAATAGCCTTAGCAGTCTCGGTAGGATGCCTCGGCCAAAGTGTCCCCGAGAATGAATTTATGGCACAAGCCTAGATTTTTATGAGATTCATAAGCCTTTTTACGTATTTTGAACGGGATGTGTCTAATTGTATAACCCAGTTTATGATGATTTACTTTATTGTCTCCATGTACTCAACTCTAAATGTTTATGATGATGTCTGTTTACTCATTGGGATTTTATAATCTCACCACCCTCATTTCCACCCATTTCAGGTTCAGTATAGACTGTAGATAGCTGATCTCATCGAGGACTACAGTGGGATCTGCATTTTCCAAACCGTAGGTTCACAGTCCTCTTTACTTTTGTTTATTCGGGGGCACTCTTGTTATTGTAAATTAAATTAAATATTTTGGCTTACTGTATTTAAGTATGTATAAATTTATTTAGCTTTTACGCTATAAAAATTATTCACGTATAACTCTATAAATATTGTTTTATAAGAAAATAGAATATTTTACTTAATATTTCTTTTATTTTCTTATTATATTCAAATAACCATAATTTCGTTTTAAATGAAGATTTTAGACTTTTAAACTCATTTTGAATATGAATTGTGTGTTTTGTACTTGAATATTACGTTTTAGCCAGTTTCGAAATTTTTGAGAAAAATGACCAAATTACCCCTGTGAGACGAAAAATTAATATTTTATTTGTTTAAAGTTGGAAACAACTTAAAATCTTTTAGAACACGATATTTGACAATGGTTGCTCACAAGGGAATAGAGGAACTGATAGTAAAGCCTTGCGGGGTTTCGGATTGACATTCCGGGCAATAAGTGTCTATCGGGACACCGCGACGGTTGTCACGGGCTCGAGGGGAGTACCAGGTCGTGACACATGCTATCTCCACAAATACTCATAAACTATAAAAGGACTTTGAACTAAGTTAACACTGAAAGAATCAAGGTTTCTAGTTAGAGATGTTACCTATATGGTTAATGTCGAAATGGCATCCATCTCATGAATTCTAGCTACTCTCATATGCATTGATCTCTCTGATGGCCACTGGTAATTGGTCGATGCCATTTCCTCTAACAGGTCATACACCTCATCAATTAACTTTGTCATGAGAGCTTATCCAATAGTGGCATCGATAATGGTTTGCACCTGACCGCTCAATCCATTGTAAAACGTTCGCACTTAAAGCCATTTGGGAAAACCATGATGAGGGCAACACCTAAGCAGGTCCTTATATCTCTCCCAAGCATCGTACAACTATTTTGCATATAGCTGTATAAATGATGTGATATCATTTCTCATCTTCGCTGTCTTGGTAAAAGGATAAAATTTGGCAAAACTTATGAGCAAAGTCATCCCATGTTGTAATGGAACCAATAGAAAGCAAGTTCAACCATACCGTAGCTTTGTCATTCAATGAAAAGGGAAAAGTCTCAAACAGATTGAATCATCTATGACTCCATTGTGTTTAAAGGTGTCACATATCACCAAAAGTTTAAGATGTAGGCATTTGGATCGTCATTTGGAAGTCCCACAAACTGGATTGAAGTCTGGATCATGGTGATGATTGCCAACTTAATCTCAAAATTATTGGCTTAAATAGCCAGCCTTTAAATGCTTGAAGGAAGTCCTTGTACCAATGGAACAACATAATCCCTTAAGCAACGATTTTCTTCCACTACTTGCTCTTGGATTTGCTGCTCACCCTGTTGATCAGCCATTGTATCAGTCTAAGTAAAACTTTGTTAATTTTCTTGTCGAAGTCTTCAGAATGTTCTCTCAATCTCTAAATCAAAGATACAATCTCCAAGCTTTTTACTCTACTCATACAATGACAAAACGAACTTGAAAAACAAAGAAAGAAAAATTCAAATTAAGACTAATCTATTGAATTTTAATATTAACAAAATAAATAAAAAACACAAATCCCCAGCAACGATGCAAAAACCTTGTTGTTGATTTAGTACATGAAAATATACGTATCGAACAAGTAATATAGACAGCAAGTCAAAAATCGTATCTCACAAAAATTTGCTCTTAATTGTTCATTAAGTACTAAATTTATGACAAATCAATCCTATTCAAGTAACTCGATTTTATAGACAATTAAATAAAATTAAATTCAATCAAAAACTAAACTATTAATAAAAACTAAAAATTCACCAGAAAAAGGTAATAAATTAAAACCTAGGATTATGTGTTCGTTCAACACTTCAGCTGACATCTCTTTTTCTCAATATTTACATTCACAGGTTGTTTTGCTAACCTAGAATCCAAACTTATGCACAAGTCTCCGTCTAGATGCTTGCACAAATACATAACTTAATTGGGTCACTATATGTATATAGTAATTAATTAAAGAGAAAATTGTGAGAAATGACCTTTCTTGATAAAGACATTTTAAAAGTAACCATAAAAATAAGTATAACTACTTTTAGCCATATTTAGTCATGACTTGACGAAAATACCGTTTAAACTATTTTAGATAAATTAAACCATGCATCACAATTTCTCCCCATTTCTCCCCATTTGTGCTTTAGATTTCTCTCTCACCATCCTAGTCTCTCAAATTTTATCAATTTCTCTGTTCGGCATGCGTCTGCTATGCTTTCTACTTCTCTCTCCCGCGTTTTCAAATTTTTCTTTCTTACGCTTTCTAGACACCAAGCAATGGTTTTAACGTGCTTGGGTGGGTGGCTGTTTGAAAATTTTGATTTTTAGGTATTTTGGATAAAACTAAAATGGTAGAAATAATCACAAATGTATGAAATAGCTTTTAATTGAATCAATTCGGGACCTAGATACCAATAAACTCAAAATTTTAAAATTTATAAATCTAGGTTTTCAAAGAATTTTTTTTATTTTTAATCAAAGTAGGTGTTTTAGATAAAAAAAACATTTGTATTTTAATTTATGAAAACATGTTAGAAACACTTTAATTTGTGCCAAATTGTCAAAGAAACAAAAAAAAAAGAAAAAAGTTGAAAGGATTTGAAGTTTTGGTTTGTAAGTAATAACAACATTTTAGGCATTAAAGTGTAACAAAATATTTTTTAATATGTCGTATAACAACAATATTTTTTCAACATGACGTGTAACAACAATATATTTTTTTCAACATGGCATGTAACAACCTTTTTTAACCATGGCGTGTAACATGTTTTTTTACATGGCGCGTAACATGTTTTTTTACATGGCGCGTAACAACAGTATTTTTTTTCAACATGGCGTGTAACAACCTAACCATGGCTTGTCACAAGTTTTTGTACATGGCGTGTAACAAGCTAACCATAGCTTGTGACAGGTTTTTGTACTTGTCTTGTCACATATTTTTGTACATAGCGTGTAACACGCTAACCATGGCTTATCACAGGTTTTTGTACATGGCGTGTCACATATTTTTATACATAGCGTGTAATAAGCTAACCATGGCTTGTCACAGGTTTTTGTACATGGCATGTAACAAGCTAACCATAGCTTGTCACAGGTTTTTGTACACGGCTTGTCACATATTTTTGTACATGGCATATAACAAGCTAATCACGGCTTGTCATATATTTTTGTATATAGCGTATAACATGCTAACCATGGCTCGTCACAGGTTTTTGTATATAGTGTGTCACATATTTTTGTACATAACGTGTAACACGCTAACCATGGCTTGTCACAGGTTTTTGTACATGACGTGTAACATCATAGCGTGTAACTTCATTAAGGATAATTTTGTCCAACTTGGCTAAAAATAGTTAAAATTATAAATAGGGCTATTTTTAAAAATATCTTATCTTTAAGGACTATTTTTTAAAATGCCCCTTAATTAAATAAAGTTCATTAAGCTAGTGTTCTAAATTGGCTATGTATGGCATTTAGGTGCATGTCTACCCTAATTACGAATCAAATTACCTAAGTGATGTGAACATACTCTATTCAAACTTTACTCTAATATAAAATTACTCTATCAAGTCTCATTCAGATTAACAAATCATTCAATTGTTCGCCAAACAATCAAAAGCATTATGAACAAATTTGAATAAACAAAGTGTAAAGCCTGACCTTATAAAATGCTAGGAGAGTCCCGAAAAATTTATAAAAGTCGGTATTGTACCTAGAGGAACAACAAAGTTGATTTAAGCCTCGAACTAGATCAAATAGAGATTTTAGGGTGAAATTAAAAATTTTACAGTCAATGAATGACTTAAAATGGTGATTCGGAGTTGGAGGATTAATTTAGAGTCAAACCGAAATTTTCACTATCCAGGGGTAAAATGGTAATTTTGCCACCTGAGGATAAAATTGGAATATTGGAAGAATTTTTTGATCAAGATTGATCACATTTGACTCATTGGAGTATAATTTGAGGTTGATAAGTGAAAAAAATTATAATCCCGGTACATTTCGGAGCATAGGGTTAAAATAGTAATTTTGCCACCTTAGGGGCAAAATTGTAATTTCACACACCCGACACTTATCCAGCACATGGATTTTATCCAATATTATCATGGATATTTGAAGGAAATTTACATGGAGGAGAGAGAAAGCTTAATAGTTAAGAAATTAAAAACGGGCCAATGACATGATGCCATGTGTCATGCCTTTATTAATTTATTATTTTTCCTTTGTAAAAGGCACAAAAACCAGCCCATCTTCCACCCCATGGTCGGCCAAACCAGCAAGAAGAGAGAGAAAACAAGAACCAAACCCTAGAGAGAGAAAATCAAAGAAAAAGTGTGAATTTTTAAGGAAATTAAATGAAAAAGGTAAGATTTTTTCTATTAAGCTTGAGTTTTCTTATTCCCAAGCATTTCTCCTTATTTTCCATGATTAAATTGCATGTTTTCATGGCTGGTCATATGGGTCTAGAGAGAGAAAATTGTTGGATTGATTTGATTTTGATATATGTTGGTGTTTAGTGTTAGTTTAGCATGTTAGTAAACAAAATATGTAGAAAAACATTCATTTTTCCCATTACCTAGCCTTAGCTGAATTTTCAAGTCAATGGTGAGGAAGAATGTGATGTTATTTTAGGTTATTTGATTATGAAATAATGGTTTTTGATATGAAAATTAATGAATTATGGAAAGAAAATCAAGTAGGAAAATTTGTGACAATGATGCACCAATTTGGCCGAATTTTTCCAAGAAGGAATATGAATGTGGCTTTGCTAATTTTTGGGTTATTTGGCTGGACATTGGTGATTTGAAGCATTAGAAAAAGAAATGGGATCAATTGGAGCTAAATTGGATGCGTATTTCAATTTATTGGGTAAAAGATCAAAATAGGTCAATACGATGTTTAGGTAAAATTTAGACCTTTTGCATTCCATATCATGCATTAGTAGTCTAAATTAGTTTAATTTTAATTTAGTACCAATGTGGTGAATTTCTCGATTTTGTACTGTGTCAAGGTGGTGAGTCCTCCGATAAGGTAAGGGAATTGCATCCGAGGACCAATAGTCTGAGTATTTCGAAGATCCCCACTCTAGACATTGTGAGTAACCTTACCATCATTTTAATTATCTAAAGTATGTTTTTATTCGATTTTGGTGAATTTTATGAAAATGAGTTAAAATGGTAAATTTTTATGTTTTTTAAACAAAATGTGTTTAAATGAAAAGACTTTATAAATTGTCTTGAAACGAAATAACGATTTAGAAAATAGAGTAATTGTAGACCACTAGCATGTTGCAAATTTATGATTGGAAATTGATGGCTTATGTTATATTGTTATTGTGTTGGCATGACTGGTTGGGCTGTGTTTTATGAATTGTATGAATTATTTTATTTTACCCTTGCAGGCTGGGTAGTATTATATTGGCCCTGTCATGCTGTTAAAATTGTATTGTATGGTGGGTTTAGCTTGCTACAATAGGCGGGTTCTGTGGACCAGCCTATTAGAGGGGCACAGAATCTGGATATATATATATAACTCGGTTGGAGAGGCGCGTAGGGTATCTCCTGAGATATGGTTAGAGTTCACGTCACGCCGAACCACCTCGTGCGATGAACTCCGCTAATGTCAAGGACAACTGTGTTCTTTTTTTTAAACTAAAAATATATTTACGTGTATACGAACTTTTTAATAGCCTTGGCAAACTCGATTAGATGCCTCAGCCAAGGTATCCCTGAGAATGATTTTGGCAAGAGTCAAGCTTTTAAAATACTCATAAGCCATGTTGAATATTTAAATGAAATGAATATTTATGTTATGAAATACATATTGAGATGAAATATTTTAATTGTCTCCTTTTACTCGGACTTTAGATCTTTTGAATGATGTTTGTTTACTCACTGAGATTATAAAATCTCACCACTCTTCTTTCCCTCCATTTCAGGCTCAGATTAGACTGTATATAGCTAATCTCATTGAGGACTACCGTTGGGTTTGCATTCTTCAAACTGTAGGTTATAATCCTCTTTACTTTTATTTATTCGGGAGCCCACTTATTATTGTAAATTAAATTAAATACTTTGGCTTACTGTATTATAGTATGTATGAATTTATTTAACTTTTATGCTACAAAAATTATTTATGTATAACTCTAAAAATATTGTTTTATGATAAAATAGAATATTTTACTTAATATTTCTTTATTTTCTTATTATACCCAAATAATCGAAATTTCATTTTAAATGAAGATTTTAGACTTTAAAACTCACTTTTGATTATGAATTATATGTTTTGTACTTGTATATTACGTTTTAGCCGGTTTTGAAATTTTTAGAAAAAAATGACTAAAATACCCCTGTGAGACGAAAATTATTACTTTATTTGTTTTGAGTTGGAAACAGCTTAAAATCTTCTAGAACATGATTTTCGACAACGGTAAGTCACGGGGGAAATGAGATACTGATATTAAACCTTACGAGGTCTCAGTTAGCATTCCGAAAAATGAGTGTCTATTGGGGTACCACGGCAATTGTCACGGGCTCAATGGGAGTACCGAGTCGTGACACAAAACCATACCCATTTATAGCAAAATAAAAAAGAAGCAAATATTCAAACTATATGTTGAAATCCACCATAGTCTTAGAAAAGTGGTTTAGCTCATAATATCTATTAAAAACACTATCTAAAGAAAATTAACCCTTAATCCAAGTCAAAGAAAATAAGAAAAACACAAAAATAGAAAGAGAAACTAATAGTTGAAGCTTTTTTATCTCAATTCTCTCTCAAATTTCTTACTTTCATGCTTTGTTTTTTGCCCTTTTTCTCCAGAATAGTTGCTTGTCTTCCTCCTTTGAAACCCTCTGAAAAAAGTCTTTTAAATAAGCTTCAAAATCCCTAATTTTCAAAATCCAATCACAAGGTTTTTTTGGAATCTCATTTGGCACCGCGGCTCTACCTTCCTTGGCGCTGCGGTGCCATGCTCATGGGTTGTAGTATGGTGTACCTTGGCCTTATGGAGTTGCGGCTCCACTTTCCTCAACGTTGCGGCATTCTACTCTCAGGTCCAAGTATGGGTTTTTTGCGCATCAAGGCTGTCATGACCCAAATTTCAGGCCGTGACCGGCGCATGGGCCCAATGGATGTAGTTCACTAAGCCCAAGCAAGCCTATTAATCTAACATGTTCATCATTACATCATAAACTGCTAAGTCACATTTCATAACTTATTATCAAAATAATATTAAACATTGCCACCTCATACTGGCATACTAAACAAGTGTATATACATTGTCTACAACATGGATCTTAATAATTTACATTAGATTTTTCTATACACAACAAAAGAATACTGGACTTCCAGCGGAGAGACTCGAATGAATGTACAGCTACTAAATACCGAGACACCTACCGAGGGTCGAATATACGAAGACACTTCGACCTAATTACTAGCTACCTCGTGATCTAAAAACATGAAGTTGACAACGGTGAGTATAAACCCAATGAGTGAACAAGAAGGGAACAAGCATACCATAAGGAATGTTTAACAAAATCATGATGCATTCATTTTTCAAAACAATACAATTTATTTTAGTTTTTATTTAACCCCTCATGTAAACCCCACTTGAGTAAATCACTTTATGAAAAAGGTCCATGCTCAACAAAGGATTTGGATAGTGAAAACTTTAATAGCATTCATGCGAATCAGGTCAATAAACGACGGGTCCTCGCTGTAGCGAAAAGGCATTCTCGCTACAGAATGAATTTTTGCTGCAACGACAATTTAAATTATCAACTAACCGAGGGTTTCTTATCTCGCCGAGGGTTTCTCGCCAAACCTCCTCATTTTAAACTTAACTCATTTATTCCTTAATGTTGGAAGTCCATGCTCAAATATGGTAGCAAAGTAGTGGATAATAGGGCAACAATTGCTCAAGATGTGAGACAAAACACAAAGTTTTTAGCTGCAGCGAGAATGAATCTCGTTGCAGCGAAATTTCTGCCCCAAGACAGAAACTTTCTCACTACAGCGAGTTTTTGGCCAGCCAACCTCCAAAAACCAGATAGTTTCTCGTTGCAGCGAAAATGAATCTCGCTGCAGCTAGAAATAGAGCACCAAGAAAAAGGTTTCCCTTCACTCAATAAAATGGCATCTTGTTAAACCAATAAAATCAACATAAAATACATGAAAATTCTCAAAGTGCAATGTATCAAATTTCACATATATGTTAATCATATATCATATTCATGAGCTTTCATTTCATAAGTATAGATATGCATAATTACATAGATAAACATCAATATCATCATAATCACACCCGGCTCATGTACATCCCCCCACATCGTGCACATAGCCGACGCCATCGTGTGCATCCCCTCACATCGTGCACAATCAGTGCCATCGTGTACATCCCCCCACATTGTGCACACGAGCACTATCATCATCCATCTCTCATGCCACCATCATCACCGGCATGTGCATCCCCCACATCGTGCACACACACGGTTACAGTCATCATACACAATATCAATCATCATGCACAACACACACACACACACACACACACACACACACACACACACACACACACATATATATATATATATATATATCATCATAATGTAATAGTGCATGAATCCATAGCAATCACATATCACAACATAAAACCATTTAGCAAAAGCTTGTTCCCAAGGCACTTGTTTTTATGAAAAACTTGATAATTCATTCAAATGTGTGGCAAATACATTATATTCCCCAAAACAAGTTTTGAAGGCAGTTCACTCACCGGTATATTGTTGAGCCTTTAGTTGACTCTAATTCCCCTAATGATCCAATTGGGGAGATGGGGCTTCGTTAGAACCTTCCATCAAATTAACATTACCTTAGTGCCAATTCATACTTATAAACCCTAAAAGCTATCCCTTAACAAGCTTTCAATTGCTACTTTAAATGGCTATCTATGTTCACTATCTTAATCACTATAAAATGAATGAACATCCTCAACAATAAAACAGCTCATAATCCCAATTACTAGCTATTATCCATAGCTAAAAAACCAAGCTTAGTTCATCACTCACCCTAGGGTTTCTTTGTAGTTGAATTCTCTTCTAATAGCTTTCAAACAAATGGGGTAATTCTCTTTTTCTCTCTCTAGAATGCCTAGCTAGTGAGAGAAAGTATGAAATTAAGATTTAGCAAGGGTTTTGAAGTGAAAAAGTGAAAGAATACAAGGATTCTAGTCAAAAAGGCACCAAGGTATGAAAATTAAAGCTAGAGAGAGAAAATTATGCAAGCTCCATATCAAGCTTCCATGGAGGTTGGAAGCAACGTGAGATGGGAAGAGAAGAAGAAGAAGAAGAAACTGCTAGAAATTCAAGAAGTTGCTGGAAGAAAGAGATATTTATAGCCCAAGCTTATCCACTCCAATTAAATTACCAAAATGCCACTCCATAATATTAGTTTATTCTCCTCCAATCTTTTATGTAATCTTTTTGCTCTTTTGACACTGGGACAAGGTCCATAATGGTCTAAATATACTCAAGTTCACAAAACTTAAAATTCTAACCCAAGGTGAAAAATGACCATTTGCCCTTATTGTGAAAATCATCAAAATTTTTGTTTCCTTGTCATTGTACCCCTAATTTCATCATTCATTTATACCTTATGCCTACTTAGGCCATAATATTGTTTAAAATATTACTTTTATGGGCTTACTAAGGAAATGACGAAATTACCCCTAATCAGGGATATCGCGTATATTACTAACTATGAGTCTATAAAAATCAAGGTCTCACAAAGGCATGGTAGCATTGGGTGGCTAATGCCATGATGCTCTGCTCTCTATTTTTTGTATGGGAAAGGCAGATGACCATAGCGCTACAACACTGGAATCCTCAAGGCCTCGACGTTAACTCCTTTAAGGTACCTTGTGCAGAATTGTAGCATTTTATCTAATTCTCACATCATTTTAAGCATGATCTGATTAGAACAGGTAAAGGGATAAACATAAAAGTTGTAGTCCTTCCTCTTAACTTTCCAATGGTTCAAGCATCACATCTATCAGACTTTTGTAGCTCAAGTTATTCTCAAAATACGAATAAAGCCATCACCATATTTGCATGATTTTTCATCAAATAAGCCTTTCTCATAAGATTTCCTACAAAAATAATAAAAAAAATCAACAGTAACTAAACTTAAAGTAATTTAAAGCAAAATAGCATAAAATTAAATTAAAATAACTTAAATTAAACTAATCAACATATAATCAAACTTAACTAAGAAAAACACCTAAAATATTAAAATCTGAACCTAAAATTTCAAAGACCTAATTACTTAAGTCTCCAAAATATGTCAAAGTAACTTTGTATAATAGAGTTATCAATATCGATACCCATCAAACAAGTATCAATACCTAGAGAACAGAATGCATTCCAGAAGCATTATGTCCCAAAAGTATCGATACTTTCCCTTAGGTATCGATACTTGAAAGGTAGAAGGTATTCTACCACAAAAGTACTGATACTCACCCTTTAAATATCGATAATTATAATCCATGTTTCCAAAAATAAGCCTTTTTCAAAGATTTTTCAATGGTAATAGTATACCCACTTCACATAAACTTTCCAAAGGGTTTTTGAAACATTAAATTGCATTTCTATGGTTTCTAAATTACTTTGTTCTCACCAAAACTTACACATGAACACCAAATGAATTGGAACTTCTTTTATGGAAACTACATGTTTAACTCAAGTTGTGCATTAACAAGTTTACTAATCCAAATGTTGGAAATCTTAAGGGATTTACATTCATTACATTTCATCCAATTGATATTTTTACAAATTTGTCTTGCATACTTTAAATGTAAAAAAAGTTATGCTAAAAACTCGTATGTTTAGATTGTCTACCCTCCCCATGTTCATTCACTAAGTTTTATGCTCACCACACGTAAATTTTGTGTTGTTTTCAAATTTGTAGAGAGATTGGTTTTTCATTTTTGGAGAGGTTTTTGACCCACATTGGTAGGTTTATTTAATAACATTCGGTAGACGTTATTAGCTTCCATAGAATCCACTCCTTTGTTCGTATTGAGCTTTAAATTTTGTATTAACGGTGTAACTTACACTAAATTATGAGTATTATAATTGAATATTATTATTATTATGGATATGTTGCACATGAAGAGTGTGCGATGGAACATTAATGTTGGACGTGTGATATTGACAATGAAAAGTATGAAATGTTATTTCATGATATGTTGTTATTTATATATTGTTATCCAAATAAGCCCCCGAACTATAGCAAGAAAGTCAATTTAACCTCTATCCTTTTATTGTGTTTAAATAAGTCCTTGATCTTTTATTTTTGATCAAATAAAACCCTTTTACTAATTGTTGACTAACTTTTGTTTGTCAATGATATAGTTAGCAATTTTTTATACCACGTTATCTACTATGTGGTATGTTGAAGTATCATCTTAATGACGTCAATGTCACATTGTAGATGACATGGCATCAAAAATCATTGACTCGAAATTGGGTTTTTTCTTTCCAAATGTCCAAAAATTATTGGTTAAGGATTTAAAACAAAAAAAAAAAACCTAATTGTTTCAAATTGATTACCATTGTTTCTAAATGTACTACCATCTTCTTAATTAAAGTCATCCTTCCTAATGAAAAAAAAACCTAATCCAACTTTTCCAGTTTGATTGAAGACATTGTTGTTTAATTGAAAGTTAGTGTAGAGAAATCCGAGAATATCTAGAAATTATTTTGAGAAAAGGAAAAGTAAAGGTAGGACACACAACGCTTATAATATTAAAACTAGCAAAAACACACAATGTTGTTCCACAATAAAAGAAAGTCATATCCTTATCTTCTCTTCCTTAGAATTTGTAAAGAAAATCTGATGCTCTTTTCTTCCTTAGAATCTATAAAAGAAAGTCAAATCCTTCTATTCTCTTCTCTTCCCTAAAATCTGTAAGGAAAATCCAATGCTTTTCTTTTCTCTTAAATTTGTGAGAAAAATCTAATGGTGTTGAATATTATTTTCTAACAATAATAGATTCTCTCTCCACATCTTTCACAATTTTTGAAAATTCAAGACTACCCAAAATACAATTTTTAGAAAAGGAATAAGAATTTGCAGACAGAGAGAGGGCATTCTAACTATAAGGTACGTTAGATTTAGGGAATGTTGAAGAAAATGGGTTTTTTTGTTAATAAGGATGGCTTAAATTAAAAAGATGATAATCAGTTAAAAAGGACGATAATCCATTTAAAACAATTAGATTTTTTTTAATTTTTTATTTCAAGTCCCTAACTAATAATTTTTGGACATTCGGATGGATAAAAAGGAAAAAACTAAATTCCTAGTCAACATTTTTTTATGCCACATTATCTACCATGTGGCATTAAGTCGTCAAGATGACACGTCAACATGTCACGTGGAAGATGATGTGTCATTGATTAACTTTTGTTAGTCAGTGGTTAATGTGAGGGACTTATTTAACCTAAAATAAAAATTTAGGAGCTTATTTAAACTTAATAAAACGATAGAGGCTAAATTGAATTTCTTAATATAGTTTAGAGACTTATTTGTTTTTTTAGCCTATATATTTGTATATGTGAAAAAGGTGAAATAGGTCACCTCTTTAAAATGATGATGCTATGTCCGTTTATTTGTAAGGCTTGCTTGAATCTAGTTGGATCCGTCTATTGGACTCTTGTGTTGGTAATGTCTCTGAAATCAAGATGTGGCACACAACCAATCGAATACGGATAAATTCAACCTAAATTTTTTAAAATCATTGAACCGAGGAAAATTATAGTGTTCATTGTCACTCTTGAGTGTTGTGCAATAGTCACTTTTAATTCAGTTTTATTTTTATTTTCGTTGAATTATCTTATTTTTTATCTCTTGAAATGATTATTTTAAGTGAAATTATCATTTTCAGGGGATAAATCTTAAATTTTTCTTCAAATCTAAGTTATCAATTATCTTCGATCTCAAGCATTTGTTCCAACTTCCCTCGGCTATATACACTCCTCCCTATTTCATTTTTTGCCTCATCTCAAAATTCAAAAAATTCTCTTTTCTCGCTATTCTAACGCTTTCCAGTGCTCTCTGGTCCCAAACAATAGAAATTCCCAAGAAAAGCAATTTGGTGATTTAGATGGAACCAAGGAGTCCAGAGGAGCCCAAAAGCCCAAGAAACCCTAAAAGGCCCAAGGAAACCAATCAATGAAGACAAATCCAAGTCAAACCTCTGGTTCAAACAGTGCAGTCTTATGCCTACGCCACTTTGATCTCTGAAGTCTAAACCTAGATCCCAAAAGGTTCACCCTAATAAGACCCAAACCCTTTATATGCATGACAAAACATGAGCAGAACCTAACCACATGAATCTTTCTCATGTGGACATAATAGATATAATAGATTACCATGTCAAAGTATGTCATGTAGAAGCATGATGATTTCAGAATTTCATAAACTATAGTACCATGTCGAAGTATGTCATATAGAAGCATGATGATTTCAGAATTTCATAAACTATGTCATATAGAAAATTGATGTTAAGGCCATTATGGTCATACCATGTTAAATTAATGCATATAGTTTAAGAAAATCCTAATGTTATGCCATATGGTTTAAGGAAATCTTATGTTCTGTAATGTAATTTAGGAATTCCTATGCCATTTTTGTCTTTAAGAATGATTTGCTGTGCCCTGTAGCACTAAAGTCATTTTCATAATTAGAGATGATACCCATGTCACTTACACCTATCATATTAATCGTGAATATTATCTTCGCAATATATATTTACATTAAACTGCACAAGAAATAAAAGAAACTGACAGAATAAGATTAGAGGTAACTATAGATGCGTGTTGGTTGATATCAAATACAGAATGTGGAAGAGCAAGAACCTATGACAGTGAAATTTATAAATCCACACAAGGAAGGTTATTGCCGCAAAACACTTGCTAAGTGTGCTATAATTCTAGTACCAGAACAAAATATGTACTCTAAACTCTAGTGAGCATTGATTGATGAAGGTTGCTCCTGATTCTTTCCAAGAACGTGCTATATGGCCTGAATCTGAAAGTGAAGTGACAAAAAAATAATGACATTGGGTACAAGCTATACTGATAAAGATTTCATGTCTAACATTCAGACTATGCAGCCCTATACTTTTTCAATCCCTTTAGCATTTCTCTCTACAAAACCCTGAAAGAAAACAAAAAAAGAAAAGGCAGTTGATGTTTATGTTAAGTGCATCAATTGCCTCTGCTCCAATGAAGACAAATTATAAGGGAGGAGAAATAAAGGCACTAGGTAAAGCTCATGGCGACTTGAGAGGATGATTAACATCAACCAGAGCTCTCAAGTCTCAATCTTCTCTAGGTACATCTCTTCCTGAAGCAATCCAATCATGATACTCAGGAATCTGAAATCAGATGCTTACCAGCTACCATGTGCACCAGTTTCAGTATTCATTCATGGCAATTTGTAAATGACTGCAAGATTTCCCCAATCTCTTAGTAAATTAGGCTTCCAGACTAATCCTGCTAAAAACTCTTCACCAGACATTACATTCAGCAAACCATACCTTGTGACATCATTCAACAAAACAATTCAAGCAACCTCATTGCAATTTCATAGCTGGCAGTAATATGGTAGCCTGACCATAAGAAAGGAATCAACCTCGGATTCTGGCCATGCAACCTGATTTACATCTGCTTCAGCTATCAAGGGGAGCAAATCTCAATATTGTCACATCAAACATTGGCTGCCAGATAAAAGCACACCCAACCGAGAGGCATCCGCAACATATAAATCTATGAATAAACCTATATGGTAAATATACAATTAATTTAACAGGGTAGCTCTAAATAATATACACATTTCATGGATGACTACTTAACTAGGAAAGGGTATTACGAGGAAGATAATAAAGAAACAATCTTCAAAACTAGGAAAAGATCACCAGCACTTCCCCCAAAAAATATAAAATAAATGATTTTAAAGCTCAAACTATACCTCTGACTCACAAAGAATGCTTAATGATGTATTTCATAGTAGGTTGGATTGTTCTTTCTTCTTCAATGAACGCTGGAAAATAGAACGGATAAGCCTCCATTGCTGGCCAGAAATGGAATCTTGCCAACATTCAACCTGATGCGATGTATCCGTGGAGATACTGCAACTGCAGTCAAATAACTTCATTTCTCTAGATCCAAAGATTCATCAAAGATGCTACTGCTCGCACATTCCTGCAGAGCCTTTGCATTGAGTTCTCTACCGAGTCTCCAGACATAATTCAGACCAACAAGAATCTCAGTGATAGCTGCTTCTGTCTTTTCTCGATTTGCAAAGTAGAGAGTTTGCACCAGAAGCACATTAGTCCTCGAAAGAAAGTTCTGCTGTTCGAAACTCCGCTCAGATTGCCATCTTATCATATTATGAGCTAGCGGTGCCAACCACTCTAATATGGCAGACATTGCCTCAGTCCACTCTCCTGCAAGTTCTGTATCATAAACTGATGAAGCTAAGCTCTTTGTATATGGTTTTAGCCTTACCCTCAATGCAGCTCTTACACTTGCAGGTAACATGTTGTAAAGATCATCTCTAGCATCATGACCAATCAAGTGAGGAGATACTGCTAACTTCTCGATAACAATGATAACATTTGCATAGTGCAGTGCTAAAGCAGAAGCACCAAGAGTTTCAGGCGGAGCATCCAACAACCTGCATTGGGATCTGAACACTGGTGAACTAGTTTGAACAGCATTTCCTTCAGGAAGGTTAAGATTTCCATCTTTAGCTCCATTAAGAATTCCTGAATGAATACCATTTGAACTTATATAACAATTTCTGATGGTACCACTATCTGCAGCTATCATGCATCCTTTAAAAGGTCCCACTTGAGTCAATCTGTTGCTTTTCAAGTGAGATTTCTTTCCGCTAACAGCAGCTGGGTGTTTGTTAGTCTGCCAAATCTTCTTGCTGATTTTATCCATTGCGAAAATTGGTCCTGACTTTGCTGTTGGCCTCCCAAGTGGACCTGAATGGAAGTTAAAATTTCCATTCTTTCCACTAATAGAGCCTGAGTTTGTGGTTGAGCCACCAAGAGGCCCAGAATGGAAATAATTAGTTTTACTTGGTTTTGGAATTGGGCCTGATTTAGTGCTAAACATTCCAAAAGGGCCTGAAGAAAATCGGGTAAGGCTAGTATTCTCAGTTGGATGAACTGAAGATTGCATTAAGGCAGAAACTGATTGGCTGCGATACATAAAATCTGAATTCGCCACCCTTGAATCTCCATCATCCACATTTTGTTCAATTCCAAAGACATGTTTGATTCTACCAAATATTGTGAATATCGATCTTGCCAAAAGGCGAATTGTATAATCATATGTCCTATTCCAAAGAGATATCTCCCGCAGACTCTTCAGTTCATGCTGCTTCCGCATAACCTTCTTCTGAAATTCAAGCAAATTCTCTGGCTCCATATCACCACTTTTCATTCTCCTTAGAGTTTGCTCAAGATCTGAGAGCATTTCCATCTCTTGATACAAAGATGCATTCACCACAATGAAACGCTCCATCTTCTTCACTTTCTTGTCCATCTTCTTTGACGAAAATCCCCAACCATAAGGGTCAGCACCAATCTGGACCAACTCAGCAAAGACAAGTTCAAAACTCTTCAAACCCAGATCACCACATTTCTTCGCAAGCCTAGCCACGGACTTTGCAACATGTGTAATATTTTCAATCATTTCTGCACATATCAAGCGACCTATGTAATCTTCATCTTCCGATACTAGCTTCTTAATCCCCTCGGAACTCGTGATCTCCTCTCTCAACCTAATAACCTGCTTATCACTCAGACACTGCCATAGCTGCACAAGCTTAGACATCAAGCTCGCAACTTCAAATGCTAATACTCCAATTTCAACCTTCTCTGAGCCTCCTTCATGCCTCCGTGGAATTTTCCAAAGACTACGAAACCAAGACTCTGCTACCATATTTTTATCCCAAAATTTCTATGTAAAACAAAAAATTGAACAACAGAATTATCAAAAACAGCCCAAGAAGTTAGCAAATCATAGATTTTGTACTTTAAATTCTAAATCCAACTAAAGATCAACTAATCAAATTATATCATCAACATGAAAATTAAAATAACAAAAATAATTTATTAAAATAATTTAATCACTAGATATTAATTTACAAAGTAACAATTTTCGATCAAAATTGAATTTCCTCTAAACTGTCATCTCTTTTTCTTGGGATCATAACTCAATAGAACTACCCAATTACCATTTACAGGAAAACTCAACTAAAATAAAAGGTGAAATTTCACAAAGGGCTTATCATGATTAATCATTAAACAGACAAAAAAAAGTTATAAAATTCAAAAGCAAGCATGCTAAATGTAGAAAAAAATTATATAAAAAGATACAATCCAAAGACTAAAAACCAAGAAAAAGAATACCCACAGATTTCAACCACCCAAACACAGAAACCCGAAATTCCAAACAAAATAAAACCCAAAACCCAGAAAGAAAAACCAACAACATACAAAGAAAAGTGAAGTAAAAAATTTTAAAAAGAATAAAAACAAACTTACTGATCACATGAAGTGGAAAAAGTACACAGTTTCCGAAGGTAAGAAAAAAGAAAGAAAGGAAAGGCAATTGAGAAGAGAAAGAGGTGAGAGGAAGTAGCTGGGAAGATGCAGTGAAGACTAGAAGAGCCACATGGGGGCCCTATTGTATGCTTTGCTTCGATTAGTTTGTTTAAAAAAAAAAACCCATATTAAGAAGAGACCCAAAAACAAACCGAGTGAATATTAAAGTTTATAATCTTTCCCTTTTCATATGTAATTGTTTTAATAGTCCCTCTACTTTCTCATATTTCTTCCGACAACCCCACGATTTACACGTTTTCTTACTTTCACACCCTCGTTTAAATGGATTTTTATTAAAATTTAAGATTTTTAAAAATAAATATAAATATCACAAATATCACATCAATAAAAAATAAAATAAATATTTAAAATTTAATCAGATATTTAACGAATTCAAATAATTAACTTGTATTGCTATATTTTTAGAGTTTAATTTTTCATAATATTTTACGAGTCTATTCACATTTTAATAAAATTTAATTATCTTCTTAATTAAACGAATTCGGAATAAAGTATTAAAAAAAACGGATATGATATTCGTTTACATCTGTAAAGAAAAGGTAAGGGTGGCATCCTGTATTGTGATTAATTAAAGAGAAATGATGATAGAAATGCATGCATGGAATGAAGGTTGATGGATAGGCATCTTAAAAAGGATATGAACAATTAGTCAACAAAGTGAAAGTAATGTTGGAAATGATTAAGCAAAGTTCATGTTGTGCTTTGCTTCCTTTCAACTCCAAAAGATTAACTCTAAAAAGCATAATATATTTTTCAAAAAGTTACGACTGCAATTTGTTAGTAAAGGAATTAAAAGTGTCATCCAAAAGATTTTGACTTCACAACTAAGTCTACTCTTTTCTTGTATAGGACTTTGCCCACTTAGTTCTTTCTCTTGTAAAACTTCTTTATGTTGTCTTCAACGATTTGGTTGTGTTTTGGGTGAAAATTACACTTTACTTTATTTCCATTTTTATGTAAGAGTTGAAAAAATTATCAAAGAAAAGTTCAAATTTAGAATTTATGATTTAAAAAGTCTCATATTATTTCTTCTTTTTTATCTAATTAAATTAAGATTAAAGACATTAAGCACCATATAAGTCAAGTAAAAGAAAGTGATCAAAAGTTTTATTTGATATTTGAATTTTTGGTAGAAAATATGTGATTCTATCAAATTTAATGTCCCTTTTGTATGAAGAAACTTATTTATTTTGCTTGAGTAATTAAATTGGCTAAAAGAAACTTGAGTTTAAAACTTGTTTGTCGTAGTTTGAGGGTGAAGATAGGTTAACGAAATCAATGATTAATGTAATTTATTACGTCATTTCATTTTTAAATATATATTATAATTTTTAATTTCTGTACCTAATTGCAAAGAATGGAAATATTTGTTTTTGGTAAAAGGTTCAAAAATCAAAACCCTAAGATTTGAAAGATTAAAATAATAGAATAAGAATAAAATCCAAGGTCATAGATGCAAAAATCCCCGAAAAGGAGAGACCCGTTGCAATCATTAATGGCCAGCACGCGGAAACGTGTCGTTTTACGGATTTAACCCCATTCATACGAACTGGAAAGAAAGAAATATTAGTCAAAGGCAATCAAATTTAAGTGTATAAAAAAATAGTTATTTTTTTAATTTAGACCATAATCTCAACACTTTACAATTAATTATTCTGTCTCTATCTCTTTTGTTTTTCAATTCTTTCAAATTCACCCCCCGGAAGCCGCAAACCGGGCCGGATATCTTTCCATACGGACAAGAGAAAAGCCGCCAAATTGATCCGATCGAGGATCCGGGAATCACGCAGATGACGAGGAGAGGAGAGGAGAGGAGTCTTTGTCTTTCAATAATGAATCACACGTAAATCGATGTGTTTATTTGGGGGTTTAGGACAAAGATTAATTAGGGAATGCTTAAATGGAGTTTTGATTCCTTAATGACTAATTAATTCAGCTGATTTTTTTTGGAGGTTTTGCTCACTATTTACCTTTAACTGTTTTTTAAAAAAATTTTAATATATATAAAAAATTTAAATAAATCCAATCAAATTTTTACATTATTATTTTAATTCAAATAGGCTTCTATAACAAAACCTTGATTAATTTACATTAATTAAAATATATTTTATCATTTTATACTTTCGTAACGTTGACGTAAAAAACGAAAAATATCATATAATTATATCATCATATAATATCAATTTGTCACGTCATCATTTTTATAATATGTCAATATTTTACATTAACGTCACGTAATATAAAATAATAAGTGATATTTTAAATAATAATAATTAATTAGTTATTAATTATAAAACTTTAGGTTAATTTCAAATAAAAGTATCAAAATTTAATTTAACATAATAAAAAAATAACACTTATTTAAAATTTTTAAAAATATTATGATTTATATATATATATATATATATATTAAATATAACGGTTGATAAACTACATGACAAATTTGAATACATTGAATGAATAAATTATTG
Organism: Theobroma cacao; assembly: GCF_053813885.1. Taxonomy (NCBI): domain Eukaryota; kingdom Viridiplantae; phylum Streptophyta; class Magnoliopsida; order Malvales; family Malvaceae; genus Theobroma; species Theobroma cacao. The sequence goes on from NC_142648.1 coordinate 8,072,528, forward strand.
TTGTAGGTTTGTTGGATGATTGTTCTATTTGGAGTTTGAGGACATAGTTAGGTAATTTGTCGCATTTTACGTCGGTATTAGACATGGAAATTACAAAAAAGTCATCACATGTGCCATTCTTGTTTTATCATCATTTGGCCTTAGTTCATGTGAGGGGCTTTCAAGGATTTGAATTTGACATAGACATGAACGATTTTATATTTACTGAAAATTAATGGTTTTCTTATTAATTCAAAAAAATATTCAGATTAATATAATTGTGATATGATAAAATAATAAAATAATTCACTTAATTTTATTATCCTTAGAAATAAATTTATCAAAGATAAGCTATTTTTTTTTTCTCTTTGGAAGACTGATGACCTATTGAAGTCAATACTTGCATCTTTGTCAATTGGAATTTTGGAATAAAAGACTAGTGAATTACATCCGCACATCCACGTATACATTAAAGTTTATGATAGTAGGATTACTTAAAACAAATGTCAATAGACTTAAACATAATATCTAAAAAAATTTTTACATTATTTATGAAAAAAATAAATAAATTCTTATTATTTTATTATGTTCAATTAAATTATTATATTTTTGTTTTAGACTAAAGAAACTGTTATATCTAAAGGTTGATTAATGATGTAATTTGTTAAAATATCACTTATTATTCTATGTTACATGACGCTAATGTGTTAAGGTAGAAAGAGAGAGGTCATGGCTGCCATCCTTAGTTTTTTATTTTTGTTATTATCTTATAAATAAAATTTAAGATATATATATTTGCCAACCTTAATTAAATCAAACTAACTTCTTTTGGAATAGTGATAAATTTCTTAGCAAAACCATTACTTTGTTTAAGTTTGATTCCTAAGTTCGTATTCTAGAATTTTTATTCTTTTTTGCTTGCTAGACTTTTTTTTGTTGTTTTTTCTCAACTTTAAATTCTAGATTTTTTTTTTCTGACTAGACTTTTTTCATTTTTTTTACTTTTTTTTCTTTTATAAATCTTTTGGAGGCTTATCATTGATCAAATCAAATAATTTTTTTTCTTCAAGCCAAAAAATTATGCATTGGAGAATTTGACCCTTTCTTTTATTTTTTTAAACAATCAAATAATTATCATTCATCAAATTAGAAAAACCATTTCTTCTATTCTTTTTTTGTGTATCAATTAAACAATTTTTTTCTCTCCAAATCAAATAACTATTAATATATATTGGAGGATTTTTAGAATGTATTTTCTTGATATCTAGATTGACCTGAGTTTGAACACTTAGTATAACTTTATTAGAATATTTTGAATTATTTTATATCATCTGGTCTTATCATTTAACAACTTATAATGCCTAATGTGAAAATCTAATTTTGATTTTTTTCTGCTTTATATCTATTTATATCGGTGAATCTAAAAACTTATATTTAAATTATTAACAAAATTTTATATTTTAATTTAATTTTATTGCAAAAGTGATTAATTTTTATTCTAAATCGAATTATTGATGTGATCAATGACCTTGTATGATTATCCTTTAACCACTCCTTATGCAAAATCCTACATTCACCACTAGCTCTCTTTTTGCATATGCTCATTGTGAGCCATTATAAATAAAATAAAAGTATGAAGAGAAAGCCTTAACCTTGACCATAAGTTCTTTGATTTTTCACTACGAGTAATGGCTACTCCAAAAACACAAACAAGTATGCAATAATATTTAAATAATTTGGCGTTTTAATCTTCATATATGAATCCAAGATTTAACTTACATAATAATATGCCTTGTCTGTGCTATAGTGTTTGAGTCAAAAGTGGACCTTACGATCCACAAAGACTCATTTAAACGAGCCCAAGGATAAGAGAAAATGGAAGTCCAAAAAATGATTTCAAGAAAGGTTTCTGCAGTGGTGAGTTTGTGGATGTGGTTTTCTAGTTGGGAGTCTCTTTTGTTGAATTGGGATAAGTTTTCTAGTTCTTCGCGCCAAGCAGAGAAATATTTGAATGAAGAGGATGACTCGTGAGTAGCTCAGCTGCCTCTTCCCAGCTGTTATTACTTTTCCTTTGTTTTTTATATTTTATTTTTAGTCTATTTGGCTTGGCCACATGTTAAAAATGTACTAAAAACGCGCAATGGGTGACACAGTGGGGATCCTAGAGAGGTCTGATTTTGACCCCGTTTTTCATAGTTTCTGTTCTGGTTAGGATTGAACTTACCTAGATAAAATACATAATTATTATATAATATATATAGCAATAAAATCATAAAGTAATAGATAATTTAATTAATTAACTTTTCTCATGAATTCTTTATAGCATAGACTTTCGAGTCAAGAGTCCAGTTATCTTTACATCACCATTGAAATTAAATCCATAATTCATAGTTGGAATATACAGTGGATGACTTCTTGTTTAATGAGAATTAGGAAAGATAAGGAGGGACTTTCTGCCATATAAAAGATGTTAGGAGTCAAGGCTGAAATCATTAATCATGTCTCCCATGACAAAAGAATTCGAAGCCAGTTGGGATAATTAGGGACGGCGGGAGCCACCCTTCAATTTTTTATTTTTTTATTACTTATATATAAAATTGAAGATATATTTTTTTGTCATCCCTAATTGCATCAATAATTTTTTTTGGAATAATGGTAAACTTTTTAACAAAACCATTAATTGGTTTAAATTCGATTCCTCTTGAGCTCAAAGTCTAGAAATTTTTTTCCTTTTTTCTCTTCTTTTTGTTGGCTAGACCTTTTTTTTGCTTTTTTTTTTCTTTCATAAATCTTTTGAAAACTTCTCATTAATCAAATCAATCAAGTATTTTCATTTTTTTTCAACAAACCAAATAACTATTAATTTGTATAGGAGGATTTGGCCCTTTGCTTTTATTCTTTTTTTATTTTTGTAAATCAAACAATTATCATTCATTAAATTAGAAAAATTATTTCTCCTATTCTATTTTTTGGTGAATCAATCAAACAATAATTTTTTCTCTCAAAACCACATAACTATTAATATGTATTGGAAGATTTGGCTTTAACATGTATTTTTCTGGATAATTAGATTGAGCTAAGTCTAAACACTTGGTGTAATTTTACTAGAATTTTTTGCATTATTATATATAATCTAGTATGGTTCTATGTAAAAAATAATTCGCTTAATAGTTTACAATGCCCAATGTAAAAATCTAATATTTTTTTTTGTTTTATATCTATTTGCATTGGGGAATCTGAAAACTTATATTTAAATTGTGAATGAAATTTTATGTTATAATTTAATTTTCTTTTAAAAGTGATTAATTTTTACTTCAAATCAAATCGTTGATTCGATACATGATCTTGTATAATTAGTTACTCCTCATGTAAAAAATTGGATCCGCCACTGAATGTGACATAGTGACATAATGATTTAATATGATAACATTGTCACATTTCATTTTTTACTTTTATGTGAATACCACGTCCACACAAAATGATAAGTGACATTTTGATTAAGTATAGGTAGTCAACGGTTAATCAAAAAGACCTATTTGATTCAAAATAAAAAAATAAATACTTAATTGAAAGTAAAAGATAAATTAAGAATTATTTAAATTTTCTTAAATAATTCATAAAGTTTTAAAAGTATAATGGTATAAATTTATTATTTATAACTTTCATGTTATTTAGACTATTTGATTGTTAAAACAAAAAAACATGGCTCTAATTTATAATAGTAAAATTATATAAAGAAATTGTTTAACTTGGTGTTATCTTAATTTTGTAATTATTTGTTTAATTGTTTAATATAAAACGATTTTACACCTTTTGTTTTCATTTGATTGCTTTGTAAGAAAGAAATGCAATCTTCTTCTTTTTTCTTAAATAGTCTCTTTTACAATTTTAATTCATTTTCTAAAAAAAACAATTAAAATTTACTGGATAATTTTTTTACTTTGTCTTTTTTCATTTCAAAATTTAGCCCTTTACATGAATTATAACACCCATTTAGTTTAAATGAAGTTCTAATTATGCAATTTTTTTGTTACTCCCTCTGTCTTGAATCCATTATCTTTATTATACTTTTACGAAGTTTAAAAAAAATTTGTGACTTTAATATATTTTATATTTAAATTTTAAAAATTTTAATAAAATTTTTTCTAACTCTACTATTTAAAAAGGGGAAAAAACTCAGGTGTTAAATTTTTTTTATAAAATTGTGTTGGCTCTATTAGGTTTTGATGATAATAAAACATTCTCATTCATTTGTGTCTAATAATTCTACTTGAGTGTACATGACAAGAATTGTATGCCAATGATAAATAAATAATTCCATGGGACATATAAAAAAGTATATGAATAAGAAGCCACAACTAATCAACAAAACAAAAACTCCTTAGTTGAATAATGAAGGGTTAGTCAGCTAAAATTCAAATCAGAAGTTGGCGGGCTCAAGAGTTTTGAGAGACAGAGAAAACTTAGTTGACCAAGAAGTAAGTTAGTCGACTAAGAGCCTACTGCCAAAAATCTGGACTTCAAGACAGAAACAACTTAATCGACTAAAAAGAAAGTTAGTCGACTAAGTGCTTACTGTCAGAAACTGAGATCAGAAGACAGAAACAACTTAGTCGACTAAGAGAGCAGTTAGTCAACTAAGATGATTCTGCCAAAAAATTTGAATTGAGCACTAGAAGACAGATTAACGGTCAAAACTGCCAAAAAACTGTTTCCAATGGTCAAACACTACCTAACACCTATCAGAGTTGATTTTTCAAGTATTTAAGAGGTTTCCAACAACTAGAAATGCAATCAAGGCTTCCAAAAACACAAAGAGCTCAAAAAACCAGCAAAAACTCTCTGCATTCTTTTGCACTCCATGCCTATCCATGTAGAAGATTCAAGCACTTCACTTTGTACCACTTAGATCAAGCAAGTGATCATAGGTACACCTTAATTTCTCTTTTCCTTGTATACTTAGAGTGTGTGAGACACTTTAAGGGATTTATTCAAGCTTGGATTGTTTGATTGAGTGTATAGGTTCTAACTTAGCCTAGAAAAGTTAGTTGTTGGGTTTTGGTTGATCTCGGTAAAAATCATTGTGAAAGGTTTTAGCTGAGCCTAGTAAAAGCCATTGTAAAAGCTTGGTGAAAGTTTGTGAATTTCACCGTTCATAATGGATTTGTTTGAAAAATCCTTGGTTGAACAATCAAGGTAGTAGATGTAGGTCTTGGACCGAACCACTATAAATTTTGGTGTGATTGTCTACTTTGTTTTTAGTTTTTCATTTATCTTTAAATCTTTCTTTTATCTTGCATTTGTCCCCAATTAGAAGTTAATTATTGTAAGAGCTAAAAAATACTATTCACCTCCTCTAGCACATTTATTTGGGACCAACAAGTGGTATCAGGGCAAGTTCCTTGTTCTTAAGATCTAACACCCTTTAGGAAGATCAAATGGCTCTTCAAAAATCAGTAGTGGCTGAGGGACAATCAACAAATAGACCACCTCTGTTTGATGGTTCAAATTACCCATTTTGGAGTACTAAGATGTCAATATATATTAGAGCAATTGATTATGAGAAGTGGGATGTTATAACTGATGGTCCATTAATTCCTTCAACCTTAAATGTTGTAATCAACGAGATGATTCCTAAGCCAAGGTCTGAATGGACCGAAGTTGAAACCAAAAGAGTCTAAACCAACTTTAAGGCAATCAATACACTGCATTGTGCCTTAACTCCCACTGAATTCAATAAAGTATCAAGCTGTACCACAGCTAAACAAGTGTGGGATAAACTTAAGATTATTCATGAAGGGACTTCACAAGTTAAGGAGTCCAAGATAACCCTCTTAACCCACAATTATGAGATGTTTAAGATGGAACTTGGTGAAGATATCACCAGCATGTTAGATAGATTCACAAACATCACTAACAAAATAAGTCAGCCAAGCAAACCAATTCCTGAGCATAAAATCGTTAAAAGACTTCTTAGAAGCCTACTAAAAAATTAGAAGCCAAAGGTGACTGCTATCTGTGAAGCCAAGGACTTAAATGTTACAACTCTGGATGAAATTTGTAGTTCTCTTCTTACTCACGAGCTGGAACTTAAGGAAGAGGAAGAAGAAGACAAAAAGGAAGCTAAAGAAGAAAAAAAGAGCATTGCCTTAAAGGCTAGTATCCTTTAAGAAAAATTAGATAGTTTATCTTCTGATGATGATGAGGAACTAGCTATGGTTGCAAGAAGGTTCAAAAAGCTTATAGGCCAATGAAACCAGAGATTGGCTAGAAGAGGTTATAGAAAAGATCAAGGCTCTTCATGAAAAACTAAAAATAAAAATGAGTCCAACAAAAAGGAAGAACTTATATACTTTGAATGCAAGAAGCTGAGACATTTCAAGTCAAAATGTCCCTTGCTGAAAGAGGAAACTCCCAAGAAAAACAGAAAATCGAAAAAGGCAATGGTGGCTGCTACTTGGTTAGATAGTGGTACTTTAAGTTCTGATCATGAAGAAGAAAAAGCTGAAGAAATAGCTAATCTATGTCTGATGGTAAAAGATGATGAATTTGAGGTATCTTCATCCCTTTGTGATATTTCAATTGATGAACTACAAGAGGAGTATGAATGTCTTTATGATGAATTTGAAAAACTGGCTTCAAAATATAGAACTTTGAAAAGAAAAACTACATCTCTTGAGACTGATTTGCAAAAGATAAAACATGGCTTCAATTTTGTTTTTGAGCAAAGAAATTTTCTGCAAATTGAATTAGAGCATTCAAAAACAGATTTTGAAATTCTAAAATTAGAATTGGAAAACAAAACAGAAGCCTTGCAAAAGGCAGTTGAAGAAAATACCAATCTTAAAAGTTTGAAGAAAGAAACATTAAGGAGGAACATATACGTTAAGAAAAATTCTAATAATGCTTTATCTAGATGTTATAATTGTGGAAAATTTAGACATTTATCGTATGACTGTTATAGAAATAGAAGCATATAGAAAACAAGAAAAATTTGGGTTCCAAAAGGATCCTATATTGCAGCTAACCTCTAAGGACCCATCAAGGTATGGGTACCTATTAAGAAAAACTGAAAATTTGTTTTGCAGGTTGAGCTGAATCTAAAAGACACATGTTCAAGAGCTCAACTACAAGAGAAGGAACCATGGTTTATGGATAGTGGCTGCTCAAGGCACATGACTGGAAATGAAATGCTGTTTGCTCAGCTAGACAAGAAAAAAGGAGGTACCGTTTCCTTTGGTGATGATTCAAAAGATAGAATTTATGGTATTGGAACCATTGGTAAGAACTCTTAAGCTCGAATTAGTCATGTGTTGCTGGTTAAAGGTTTGAAACATAGTTTTTTGAGTATCAGCCAACTATGTGATAAAGGTTTTAAGGTATGCTTTAACTCAAACAAATGTGAAGTGATAGATATAAGCACTAACAAAGTTTTATAGGAAAAAGAATTAAGAATATGTATGTTATATATCTTGAAGATCTTGAAGTGAATTGTAAAACATGTCTTATAGCAAATATTGAAAATGATGGCCGGTTATAGCATAGGAGACTTGGTCATGTGAGCATGTATACCATTTCAAAATTGATAAGAAAAAATCTGGTTATAGGATTGCCTGAGCTTAAATTTGAATATGATCAAATTTGTGATGCATGCCAACTAGGAAAATAAGTTAGAACATCTTTCAAAAGTAAGAAGAATGTGTCAACCTCTAGACCACTTGAATTGCTGCACATTGATCTATTTGGGCCAATTAGCACAACTAGTCTAGGAGGAAAATCATATGGCTTTGTGATAGTTGATGACTACTCTAGGTATACTTGGGTTTACTTCCTTGATAATAGAATGATGCACTACCAGCATTTATAAACGATTGTAGGAAAGTTGAAAGTGAAAAAGGACTTGCAATAGTTAGTATTAGGAGTGATCATGTTAGTGAGTTTGAAGGAGATGAGTTTGAAAACTTTTGCAATGAAAAGGTGTTGGATCATAATTTTTTTACACCTAGAACAACCTAGCAAAATGGAGTTGTAGAAAGGAAAAATCGAACCTTAAAATAGATGGCTCGAACTATGCTTTGTGAAAACAATCTACCAAAATATTTTTGGGCAGAAGCTGTCAACACAACAGCGTATATCCTTAATAGAGTCTCAATTAGAGCCACGATATCAAAGACTCCATATGAACTTTACAAGGGTAGAAAATCAAATATCTCTCACCTTAGGAGTTTTGGTTGTAAGCATTTTGTATTGAACAATGAAAAATATTCTCTAGGAAAGTTTGATGCAAAGAGTGATGAGGTAATATTTTTAGGATATGCATTAAACTCAAAAGCCTATAGAGTTTTTAACAAAAGGACTTTAATTGTTGAAGAATCGATCCATGTAGTTTTTGATGAATCTAATGCATTACAAAAGGAAATTCCTATTGATGAAGATGATACGGATGAACTTGAAAGACAAATGGAAGAAATGAACTTAGATGACAAGAAAAACAGTGAAGAAAATTCCCTAGGAAGAGAAACAAAACCCCTACCCTTAAAAACCTTGCAAAGGACTAAAAATCAACACATTGATCTTCCAAAGAGCTGGAGATATATCAAAGATCATCCACAAGAGCAAATCATAGGTGATATTTCTCAATGAGTTAAGACTAGAAGAGGAACTAGAGAAACATGTGAGTTCACAACTTTCATCTCACAAATTGAGCCAAAAGCTTTGAGGAGGCTAAAAAAGAAGAAAGTTGGATATTGGCCATGCAAGAAGAGCTTGATCAATTTGAGAGAAACTGAGTATGGTCACTGGTTTCTAAGCCATTAAATCATCCTATTGTTGGCACAAAATGGGTCTTTAGAAATAAGGTAGATGAGCAAAGAAATGTTGTTAGAAACAAAGTTAGGTTAGTGGCTCAAGGATATAACTAAGAGGAAGGAATTGACTATGATGAAACCTTTGCACCTGTTGCTAGGATAAAAGCTATAAGATTGTTGCTTGCATTTGCTTGTTTCATGAATTTTAAATTATTTCAAATGGATGTAAAAAGTGAATTTTTAAATGGCTTCATACAAGAAGAAGTATATGTTGAGCAACCCCCCGGATTTGAGGACTATGAAAAACCAAATTATGTGTTCAAACTTCATAAAGCCTTGTATGGATTGAAACAAGCTCCTAGAGCTTGGAATGAAAGGCTTTCAAAATTTCTAGTTGAAAAATGTTATGTTAGAGGGAGTATTGATACAACATTATTTATTAAAAGATACTTAAATGATTTAATTGTTGTTCAAATCTACGTGGATGATATTGTTTTTGGTGCAACTAATGAGGCTTTATGCAAGAAATTTGCTAAAGAGATGCAGGGTGAATTTGAGATGAGCATGATGGGAAAGCTGAAATTCTTTCTTATGCTCCAAATCAAACAAAGTGAGGAAGGAATTTTCATCAGCCAAGAAAGATACATTCAAGACATGCTCAAAAAGTTTGACATGCTGAAGCTGAAATCAATTAACACACTAATGAGTCCATCCACCAAACTTGATGTTGATGAAAAGGGAAAGGATGTTAATCAAAAGCTTTATAAAGGTATGATCGGATCATTACTTTATTTAATAGCCAGTAGGCTTGATATCCAATTCAATGTATGTTTGTGTGCTCGTTTTCAAACTCAACCCAAGGAATCACACTTGATTGCTGTTAAGAGAATTTTTAGATACCTCTTAGATACACAAACCTTAGGGATATGGTATCCTAGAAAATCATCCTTTAATCTAGTTGGATATTCAGATGCATATTTTGCTGAAAACAAGATTGATAGAAAGACCACTAATGGAATCTGCCAATTTCTAGGTAGTATGCTTGTGTCTTGGTCAAGTAAAAAACAGAATTCAGTTGCTCTCTCTACAGCTGAAGCTGAATATATTTCTCTAGGTAGTTGTTGTGCTCAAATCTTGTGGATTAAACAACAACCAAAAGACTTTGGAGTAACAATGGATAATATACCAATATATTGTGATAATACAACTGCAATCAACATTTCAAAAAATTCTGTACAGCATTCTAGGACTAAGCATATTGAGATTAGGCATCACTTTGTTAGAGATCATGTAGTGAAAGATGATATTAAGATTGAGTTTGTTAATATTCTACAACAATTAGCTGATATATTCACGAAGCCTCTAAATGAGGAAAGATTTTGTGAGATTAGGAGAAATTTAAGAATAGCTAGTGTGCAGGATCTTCAGGAAAAATTCTAAAATTTTCTCAAAGATAGTAGGCACTTAGTTGACTAAGAGAGTCACTTAATCAACTAAAAGCATTTTGTCTCTTTAAATAATAAGACTCAGTCAGTTAGAAAAAGGAGGAATTAAATAATGAAAAGAAACTGCCTACCGGGTGATGGAACAAAAAAGAAAAAACCGCCTCACAAAAAATAAAATTTAAAAGGGAAATTTTTAAATTTTAAAAGAGGAGGTTACTGAATGCATTTAAAGAGGGGGAGTCAAAGGGTTTTGATAAAATTCAATTTCTCTCGACACATTCTCACTGCATTTTCTCTCATCTGAAACTGACTTTGCCGAAACAAAAATTCTTCCTTCCTAAATCCTCAAAACCCTAAGTCATAAATCCCTCAAACCAAATGGCAAAATCATCATTGACCAAAGAAATTCTGGAAAAGAAAAAAGGTAAACGACTAATGAAGGAAATTAGACAGGTTAAATCTTTGAAGAAGAAAAAGAAGGGTGTCCGCCTCTGAAATCGAGAAATCTAGGAAATAGCAAACCATGAAGGAATACAAAATAAAAAAGATGAAAGAGAAGGACAAATCCTCTAAGAAAGGTAATGTTTCATCTTCCAAATTTAGGAATAAAGCCCATAAAGATAAATTCAAGAAAATAGAAAATGCTTCCATCACTTGTGAAAAATTCATAAATTGGAACAGCTTTGATGAAGCCCCTGAAATTCATGTTGTTTTATTAGATTATTTTGAAGAAATAAAAATGAAAGATTTTAGCACCTTTAAAAATCGAACCTATAATGCTAGTTTGGTGAAATAATTTTATGCTAGCGTAGCCTTAGATAAGGATGAACTTGAGGATTCTGATGATTATATTGATGATGGTCTGAATGTCTTTTTAAATGGAAAGGAATTTGTTGTAATTGCTACCGATTTAGGAAATCTACTTAAAATTGAAAGTGAAGATGGTAACTATGAGATGCCAGAAAACTATGATCCCACATCTCTGTGGGAGATAATTACAGGAAGGAAAGAAAAATATTCATCAAAGAGTAATGTTGGTCTGATTAAAAGTGAAATGCCCCATACTTTGATATGGTGATAAATAAAGTTGGTCGGATGCGAATTGAGGCATAATAAGGAACTTTGGGAACCAAAGAGACAAGATAAAATTTTTAGAATAAAATAATATTTATTAATGAAATAATATTAAAATATTAATATTTAGCCGGATGTCGAAATCAGTCATGAAGAAGGATCATATGGTTGATCCAAGTGGGGGAGAAGATGTCAAGCCTGACTCTGTAAAATATTTTTGGTAACATACATGTGATGGATAGCATGTTTGCATGCTAGGAGAGTCTCGAAAAAATTACAAAAGTCGGTATTGTACCTAGAGGTACAATAAAGTTGATTTAAATCTTGAACTAGATCAAATAGAGAATTTAAGATAAAATTAAGAATTTTAAAGTCCCAAAATGGTTTAATATGGTGATTTGGAGTTCGAGGATCAATTTGGAGTCAAACCGAAAATTTCACTATCTAAGGGTAAAATGGTAATTTTGCCACTCGAGGACAAAATGGGAAATTTTTTTCAAAGATTTTGATGATATTTGACTTATTGGAGTGTGATTTGAGGTTGAGAAGTGAAAAATTGTAATTTCGATATTTTTCAGAGTATAGGGGTAAAATGGTAATTTTACCACCCCAAGGGCAAAACAGTAATTTTCACCACCAGAACACTTGTCCAGCATATGGATTTTATCCAATTTTATCATGGGTAATTGAAGAAATTTATATGGTGGAGAGAGAAAGCTTAATAGTTAAGAAATAAAAATGGACCAATGAAATGGTGACACATGGCATATTTATAATCATTAAATATTTAGCTTTAAAATTAACACAAAATCAGCCCATTTCTCATTCATATGGCCGGCCAAAGAAGAACAAAGGAGGAATGGAAAAAAAACAAGAACCCTAGGTGGAAAAATTGAAGAAAAAGTGTGAGATTTCAAGGGATTAAGCTAATAAAGGTAAAATTTCTTGATTTTGACTTGTGATCTACCTTTCCCATGCATTTCTCCTTATTTTCCATGGTTAGATTTCATGTTTTCATGGTGAATTCATGGCTGGTCAAAATGGGTATGGAGAGAGAAAGATGTTAGATTGATTTGATTTTAAGTAATGTTAGTGTTTTTAGTTAGTTTAGCATATTTAGAAACAAAACAACAAGAAAAGAATTCATTTTCCCCATCAACCATCAATGGCCGAATTTCCTAGGGAGGATATTGTGGCTGAAATTGATGATATTTCATGATATTTTTGTGATATTTGATGTTTGGTGAGACTAAAAATTAAATGAGAAGTTTTGGTGTGAAAATCTGAATTTTTGCTCAATGTATAGACAAGTGTGATTATTGACCCGAGATTGATAAATTGAATCTCATTCACAGTCACTGAGGTAATTTAAGTATAATTGGAGTGTAGAAAGTGAGAATAATTGATTTGAAGTTAAATTGGAGATTTTAGCCAATTAGACCGAGTATAGTGTGACTTAGGTCGAATATCACATTTAAGCTATTAATCGGACATTTTGCATTCCATATCATGCATTAGTAGTCTAAATTAGTTTAATTTCGATTTAGTACCAATGTAATAAGTTTCTCGATTTTGTACTATGTCAAGGTGGAGAGTCCTTTGACAAAGGCAAGGAAATTGTACCCGAGGATCGATAATCGGAGTACTTTAGAAATTCGACTTCCGAAATAGTGAGTGACCTTATTATCATTTTAATTATCTAAAGTATGTTTAATTCGGTTTTGGTAAAATTTTATGAAAATGAGTTAAATGGCAAATTTTAGGTTTTATAAACAAAAATGAGTTTAAATAAAAAGATTTTATAAATTGTTTTGGAAATTGAATGATGATTTTGAAAATAGAGTAATTGGAGACCACTGATATGTTGTAAATTTAAGATTGAATTGATGGCTTATGTTATTGTGTTGGCATGACTGGTTGGGCTGTGTTTTATGAATTGTATGAATTGTTTTATTTTACCCTTGCAGGCTGGGTAGTAATATAATAGCCTTGTCATGCTATCAAAATTTTATTGTATGGTGGGTTTAGCTTACTACAGTAGGTGGGTTTCGGTGGACTAGCCTATTAGAGAGGCACGGTAAACCCTGTTATATTTTACCTCGGTTGGAGAGGCGAGTAGGGTAACTCCCGAGGTATGATTTTAGAGTTCACTTCACGCCAAACCACCACGTGAAGTTGAGCTCGGTCAACGCCAAGGAACTGTTATATTTTCAAAATGAAAACATGTTTTATGCGTACATGACTTTTTAATAGCCTTTGCTGACTTAGTTGGGATAGCCCTCGACCAAGGTATCTTAGATAACTGATTATGATAATAATTTTTTGCATGAGCCAAGCTTTTTAAGAAATTCATAAGCCATACTGATTACTTGATTTAAATAAATTGATTTCATTTGGTTGAAATAAGTTGAAAAATGATAAATTACAGTTTGATGAAAAGTTTTAATAGTCTCCTTTTACTCGCCTTTAGATATTTTAAATGATATTTGTTTACTCACTAGGATTTTATAATCTCACCACCCTTCTTTCCACCCATTTCAGGCATAAGGATAGTCGGTAAATAGCTCATTTCATCGAGGACTACAATTAGATTGGCATCGTCAAAATATGTAGGTTCAATTCTTTTGACACTTTTAGTCGTTCGTGAGCCCACGTGTCACTGCAAATTTAATTTTATACTTTGGTTATCTATATTACAATATATATGAATTTATTTTACTTTTTCGCTGTAAAAATTATTTACGCAGTGTTCTAAAAATATTGTTTTATGAAAAAATTGAATATTTTATTCTATATCTTTATTATATTCAAATAGTTATAATTTTATTTTAAATGAAAGTTTTAGACGTTTAAATTTATTTTTGATTATGAATTATGTGTTTTATACTTGCATACTACATTTTTAACTAGTTTGGAAATTTTTGAGAAAAAATGACCAAAATGCCCTTGTGAGACAGAAATAATTTTTTTATTGATTTCAGTTGGAAAAAGCTTAAATTCTTTTCGAACATGATATTTGGTAACGGTTGCTCACCGGGGAAAAGAGAAACTGATATTAAAGCCTTGCGGGGTTTCGGTTGACAATCTGTGTAATGAGTGTCGATCGAGACAACGCGGCGGTTGTCACGGGCTCGATGGGAGTTTCGGGTCATGACAAAAAGTCCACAAATTAGAATTTTGCATTACTTTATTGCTGCGAATATTCATGAAAGAGGTGGTAGTTTTAGCTACATTAGTCTTCAAGACTTATGGCTAATGGAGCATGCCTTCAATGGTGCTCCACTTAATTTAGGCAGATTCATGATTGAGAGAATGAGTGGAGCTTGTCGACTAGAAAAAATAAATCTGCCTTATGAAAATATCATTACATCATTGGTACAAAAAAAAGGGAATTTGGAGCTCTAGGTATGAATTGGATAAAGTGAAGAGTAGGGATCAAGCTATTTACCTTGGGAGTTTGCCTAAGTTGGGATATAAGCTTGATGGAGAAAATTTGTTAAAACCCTCAAGGTCACTCCAAGAGTAGAGTCTTTTCTCCCTGCTCAGTCAGAGGTAACCCCCTCAAACCACTTAAACGAAATGGTTTTCAATTTGCTCATGCGAATTGATGGAAAGCTTACTGACCAGGCAGTGAGGATGCAAAAAATTGAAGAAAAATTGGCAGAATTAGAAAATGTGTTAAAGGAAAAAGGAAAAATGCCTTCTGAACCTGCAACTGTAAACACCTCAGCCACTCTAAGCCCTGCAGCAGCAAGTCAGGATGCTGAAGGTTTTGCTTTCCAGGCCAAGGGTCATGAACCTGAAGTGGATCAACCAAGGAAAACCCCCTCACTTGAACCACAAAAGAAAGCTGAATTAGAACAAGGAACTGAGGTGCTTGGCTCACTTGATGAAAATCCTCCACCCCATCATGAGGCTCGACAAGAGCAGCCTTCTCTTCCTTATTCTGAGGAAGTATCGATCATGGACATTTTTCACTAAATGATTCAGGAAAAACAGGCAGAGAAAGAAGCAGCTAAAGCACAACCACAGAAATCTACATCTCTTGAACCAGCTCATACTACAGAGGGGCAACCTGGTAAAGAAAAAGAAAAAGCTGTCGTAGCTCGACAAGACAAATCTAAACCACCTTGCAAAGGCAGAAAAATAATGACGACCAAGACAAAGTTCCTTCGAAGAAGAAAATCCTCTAGAATAGCTGAAAAAGTTAGACCATCAGCCATTTCTTCTCCTCAAGACCCCCTTGAAATTTCTGATAAATCATCCCTTGAACCCTCACCATAAAAATCACCCCTTGAACCCTCACCTGAACCCTTAAATGTTCACTATGGCATTGATGAATCTACTCCTTCACCCTTTTCAGAAGATGATTGAGCATCCTTAGGATTTAATGATGACAAAAAGAGGGAGAATTATGGTAGAAAATTTAAGGGAAAACTAGGGGCAATCTAGAAACACTGACTACTGGTTTTTGTTTTACTGCTGTTTTTTGCTTTGACAAGTTGAACAATTATAGTTGACATGCTATTGTGTTGAAAACTGGATGCTGATAAGCTATTTGTAGTATTTTGTTTGCTGATGTTAAATCTGTTCTTGAGTTTGTTTGTTAGTGTTTTGAGATTTGGTATTGATATTGGGTTATTATGATGATAGCCAATTTATGTCATGATATTGTGAATGGAATATGAATAGAATTGTGTTTGTGAATGTATATGAATGTTAATTATACTATATTTGTTGGCTGATAAATGGCATATATAAAATCTGGTAACAATATGCTGTTGACAGACGCAGCTGAAATATTAATATTCTGTCAATCAGTCACCTATTGTTGATTACTCTATATGTCGGCATAAATATATTCTGAATGTATAATGTCATTATCTGTATGACATGAATAAAAATTTACTGAAATGAATAAGTAAAATAAGCACACACTAAGGGAGAGCACACACTAAAGGGGAGCACACACTTAGGGGGAGAAATCCTCATTTTTTTGTGCAGAACTAAAAAGATTAAATGGACACTGTATAGTTAATTAATGAATGTTTTGTCATCATAAAAAATGGGGAGATTGTTGGCTCCATTAGTTTTTGATGATAATAAAACATTCCCAATCATTTGTGTTTAATAATTCTACTTGAGTGTGCAGGACAAGAATTGTATGCCAATGATAAATAAATAATTCCATGGGACATATCAAAAAGTATATGAATAAGAAGCCACAACTAATCAACAAAACAAAAGCTCTTTAGTTGAAAAATGAAGGGTTAGTAAGCTAAAATTCAAATAAGAAGTTGGCGGGCTCAAGAGTTTTGAGAGACAGAGAAGACTTAGTCGACCAAGAAGTAAGTTAGTCGACTAAGAGCCTACTACCAGAAATCTAAACTTCAAAGATAGAAACAACTTAATCGACTAAGAAGAAAGTTAGTCGACTAAGTGTTTATTGCCAGAAATTGAGATTAGAAGACAAAAACAACTTAGTCAACTAAGAGCGCAGTTAGTCAACTAAGATGATTATGCCAAAAAATTGGAATTGAGCACTAAAAGATAGATTAATGGCCAGAACTGCCACAAAACTGTTTCCAACTATCAAAAATTGCCTAACACCTATTAAAGCTAATTTTCCAAGTATTTAAGAGGCTTCCAATGGCTATAAATGCAATTAAGGCTTCCAAGAACACAAAAAGCTCAAAAAACCAGCAAAAATTCTCTCCATTCTTCTGCACTCCATGCCTATCCTTGTAAAAGATTCAAGCACTTCACTTTGTACCACTTAGATCAAGCAAGTGATCATCGGTACACCTTAATTTCTCTTTTCCTTGTATACTTAGAGTGTACGAGACACTCTAAGGGATTTATTCAAGCTTGGATTGCTTGATTGAATGTATAGGTTCTAACTTAGCCTAGAAAAGTTAGTTGTTGGGTTTTGATTAATCCCGGTAAAAACTATTGTGAAAGGTTTTGGCTGAGCCTAGTAAAAGCTATTGTTAAAGCTTGGTGAAAGCTTGTGAATTTCACCGTTCATAGTGGATTTGTTTTGAAAATCCTTGGTTGAACAATCAAGGTAGTGGATGTAGGTCTTGGACCGAACCACTATAAATTCTGGTATGATTGTCTACTCTGTTTTTAGTTTTTCATTCATCTTTAAATCTTTCTTTTATCTTGCATTTGTCCCCAATTAAAAGTTAATTCTTGTAAGAGCCAAAAAGTGCTATTCATCCCCCCTCTAGCACATTTATTTGAGACCAACAAATTGATGTTTCATGACTTCTAATATCATAAAGTAAAGGAATCATGAGAAATGATTTTTTTTGAAAAGTTAAAGTATTAGATGTTCAAAAAGATAAGAAGACATGTTTTGGGATATTTGGAAAAAGCAAGATGAACAAATAAAGTAAAACAAAAAGAGCAGTCAAAATAGTTTTACTTTACCTTTATTTTATTAAATTCAAAAAGAATAAAATTTAAAAAAATTAGAAATATTGATTTGAAAATAATTAGCATAAAAAAATACAAAATGTTGAAACATAAATTTGAGCAAAAAAAATTTATAAAAATTTTAATTAAATGATAAATATTATAGCATATATTTAATAGGAACCTTATGTTATTAATTTAATTTGTAAAAGCTAGTAAAGGAAAGCATTAACTTGAGATTACTTATTTATTTACTTGTCCTTGCAGAAACAAAAGTTCATTTGTTCTTGAGAAGAAGTGGAGCAAAAAGAGCGCCAAAAGAAGAAGAAAGAATAAACCCTCTCGTTTCAGCGAAAATGAAAAACTCTCTATCTCAACCTCTTTTTTTTCTCTTCATTTTTCTAGTAATTCACTTCGAATTCTATGATTCTATTAATTTGGTTGGCTTTTATAATGCTTGAAATTTTCTCATTGAAATGTTACTCGAGAATTAAGATTTTTTTTTTGTGTTTGCTTCTTTTTGAATTTGATTACTTCTTCGTTAATTAGTAAAGAAAGATTCTATTGAATTGCTTTCCTAAATGCATATTCAAATTTGCAGCAAAAGTTTCTTAAATAAAATTTAAAAAGGTAATAATCGGGCCATTATTATTCAACTTTTCTTTTAAACCTCCCATTTGAAGAGGATAATAAAATGAATCAAATAGGGTATTAGGGTTACATTTAATTGAAGATGTATAAGGACATTTGAATCAAATTTATGTTTACAAAAGTAAGCATATTGAGAGAAATAAAAGACAAACAGTAGAGTTGATGATTATTAGTAAACAATTCATCATTTTCATTAATTTGCAATGATAAAGAAAATGAATAAGATTTTCAACAATGGGGTTGTTAATTTTGTAAAAGTCACTTCTTATTTAGAATTCAACTTTCTTGTTCAATTTATGATTCAAAACCCTTAACCTAGATACCTCTATTCCATCTTTTTTAATTCCATTGAAGGTAAAACAAGAAGTTACTTTTACGTGTAGGCATATAGCTTATTGTTTTATTAATACTTTCCAATATATTCATCAGAATTATCATTCGTATTTGTGGAACCCAAAGTCATAAATTTTGGATTCTGCATGTGTGATTGATTATATAAGTGTATTGAACAACAATAGATTTTGATTATGGTGAGTTAGCTGTCAATTGCAAAAGAAGGAAGGAATTTAATTTTGCAATTGAATGTGAGTTTTAATGAAGAAAATTACACGGTACATTATTGTTTTAGTTATTTTATTCTATACATTTTTGTTCAAGATATTGGATGGTTTTAGTTAGAACACATTAACGCGTAAATTGGATATTTTTAGTGTAGAATGTGAGTGTTCTCTAATTATGGTATCTTCTTTATTTTGGTGATTGAGATAGGAAAATGGATAATATTGGTGACATTTTTACTATTGCGTGTGTTTGCGTTTGTAATTGTCGTATTTATAGTAATGATAATTGTATAACTTTAAACAAGGGAAAGAAGTGAAATGATTGCAATTCCTATTCATAACTACTAATTCAGCTTATAATGTAATTGGAAATTTTGATTCTTACAGTACTAGAAGATTATCTAGATATGCATAACTTAGAGGCATGGCCATAGTGAGGACTTGGATTTAATCGACTATTTTGCTGAGTTTTTCCATTTTTTAATTAATATTTCTAGATTTTCAAAGACATTTTTAGTGGTATTGTGGATATAAATTAAAATGAAAATTCAGAGGATATGAGATATTAGAAACTTGTACTTCTATGCTTCCCTCTTTGTAGCAAAATAGAAGCATGAAGGCCTAAATAGGAAAAGACTAGGAAAAAGTTCAAACTTTTTGTGCTATCATTCAAATGCATTTTTGTGCTTTTCTATGCATGCACACACACACATTGTGACTATTTTGATTCAAGTTGAAGGAAAGAAGAGGATGTTGGTCCCAAGTAAAAGTGCTAGAGAGGGGTGAATAGCACTTTTTGGCTCTTGGTAAGATGAGGAACTAATTTGAAAAGCAATGAAAATAAAAATAGAGTAGACAATGCGTAAGAATTTAGAGTGGTTCGGTCCAAGACCTACATCCACTACCTTGACTATTCAACCAAGGATTTTCCAAACTAATCCACTATGAATGGTGAAATTCACAAACTTTCACCAAGCTTTTACAATGGCTTTTACCAGGCTTAGCCAAAACCTTTCACAATAGTTTTTACCAGAATCAACTAAAACCCAACACCTAACTTTTCAAGGCTAAGTTAGAACCTATACTCAATCAAGCAATTCTAGCTTGAATCAATCCTTTAGAGTGACTTGCTGACTTTAAGAATATAAGGAGATAAGTAATAAAAGTGTACCTATGATCACACGGTTGATCTAAGTGGTACAAAGTGCAGTACAGATCACAATTATCAAGATAGGAGTTGAGTGCTGTAAATGAGCAAAAAGTATTTTTTGGTTTTTGAGCTCTTTTTGGTTCTTGGAAGCCTTAATTACATTTCTAGATGTTGGAAGCCCCTTTTATACTTAAAAAATCAGCTCTGAAGTGAGTTAGATAATTTTTGACCATTGGAAATAGTTTTGTTGCAGTTCTGGCCGTTAATTTATCTTCTAGTGCACAATTCAAATTTTCTGACAGAATGCTCTTAGTCAACTAACTTATGTCTTAGTCGACTAAGTTGTCTCTGTTTTCTGTTTCTAATTTTTGATAGTGAGCACTTAGTCGACTAACTTACTTCTTGGTCGACTAAGTCTTTTTTGTTTCTCAATATTCTTGAGCTCGCCAACTTTTCATTTGAATTTTAGTCAACTAACCCTTCATTATTCAACTAAGGAACTTCTATATTGTTGATCAATTGTGGCTTTTTATTCATATATATTTTTGTTATGTCCCATGGAATTATTTATTTACCATTGGCATAAATTCTTGTCCTACATACTCAAGTAGAAATATTAGACATAAATGAATGAGAATATTTTATTATCATAAAAAACTAATGAGCTAACAATCTCCCTTTTTTTGATGTTGACAAAACATTCCTTGGTTAACAGTACGGTATCTTTTTATTATTTTTAGTTTTGCACAAAATGGAAGTTTTCCTCCCCCTAAGTGTGTGCTCCCCCTTAGTGTGTGCATAGTTTTATTATTCATTTCAGCATGTTTTTATTCTTGTCATACAGAAAATGACATGTAAGGGTTCAAATTGATGACAGAATATATTTATACAGGCTTATGGAATAACAAGCAGTAAGTGACAAGATGACAGAACATTATTACTACTTGCTGTCTGTCATATTATTTCCAAACTTAATTCATTCCAAAGCTAAATGCCATAAACTATCTAGTCAAAAGTATCAGCATTCATATTTATTTTCATCCAAATCTCACTCACAATATCATATCAACTATTAATGATCAGCACAACAGCTCAATATCAGAACCAAAGCAGCAGTAGAAACTCAATGGCAGATACACCAATAACAGATTTAAATATTCAACCATCAACTTGTAAACATAAACAGTAATAAACCATAATGTCTTTCAGCATTCAAAAACATCTAACATCAATGTTAAATTTAATTGTTCAATTGTCAAAGTAAAAATAGTAGGAAAATAAAAATAGCAGTCAATATTCCTTAATTACCTCTAGTTCTTTTCTACCTTCTTTCTATCTCCCCAATTCCTATCTCCTAATTCTCCCCCTTTTTGTCATCATCAAATCTGAGGGGGGTTTCAATCCTCTGAAGAGGTGGAAGGAGTAGATTCATCAGTGCCATAAAAAACATTTAGAGGTTCGGGATAGGGTTCTGGTGGTGATTATTGTGGTGATTGTTCAAGGGATGATTTGTCAGAAATTTTCAGGAGGTCTTGAGGAGAGGAAATAGTTTCTGGTCTAGCCTTTTCAACAATTCTGGAGGATTTTCTTCTTTTGAGGAATTTGGTCTTGGTTGCCATTATTTTCATGCCTTTGCCAGGAGGTTTTGATTTGGTTTGTGGAGTTGCAGCAGCTTTTTCTTTTTCTTTACTCGATTGTTTTTCTGCTGTGGGAACTGGTTCAGTGGATGCAAACTTTGTCTTGTGCTTCACCTGCTTCCTTTTCTGCTTGCTCTTCTCTGACCATCTGATGGAAAATGTCCATGATGGATACTTCCTCAGAATAAGGAAGAGAAGGCTGCTCTTTCTGAGGTTCTGGAGGGGATGAGGGATTTTCATTAAGTGAGCCAACCACTTCAGTTCCTTGTTTTGACTCAGCTTCTTTTTAAGGCTCAAATGAGGGGGTTTTTCTTGGTTGATCCACTTCAGGTTCATGACCCTCGCCTTGAAAAGCAAAACCTTCAACACCTTGTCCTTTTGCAAGACTTGGAGTTGCAGAGGTATCTGCAGCTGCAAGTTCAGAAGGCATTTTTTCTTTTTCCTTCAGCAAATTTTGAAGTTCTGCCAATTTCTCTTCAATTTTCAGCATCCTTATTCCTTGGTCAGTCAGCTTTCCATCAATCCTCATAAGCAGGTTAAAAAGCATCTCATTAGAGAACTGAGATGAGGATGCTTCAAGATGTGCAGGTAGAGAAGTTTCTTTTCCGATAGCAACCTTGGGGGTTTTAGCAAAGGTTTCTCCATCGAGCTTATACCCCATTTTAGGCAAACTTCCAAGGTAAATGGCTTGGTCTTTGCTTTTTACTTTATTTGCTTCATACCTAGAGCTCCAAATACCTTTCTTCTGCACCAGAGATGTGATGATATTTCCATATGGAAAATTTATTTTCTTTAGTCTACACGCTCTTCTTATTCTCTCAATCATAAATCTGCCCAAGTTCAGTGAAGCACCACTAAATGCATGCTCCATTAGCCATAGATCTTGGAGGCTAATGTAGCTAAAACTTCCACTCCTGCCTTGAATGTTCGCAGCAACAAAGTAATGCAAAATTCTAATATGAGGACTTGTAATAAGGCCGGCATTACTTTTGGGGGAGTATTTTTCTTTTTTCCCTGTGATAATTTCACACAAGGATGAGGGTCATAATTTTCTAAGAACTCAAACTCACCTTCCTCACATTCGATTTTGAGTAGGTTCCCTAAATCTGCAGCAGTAATAGTAAATTCCTTTCCATTCAAAAAGACATGCAGACCATCCTCAATATAATCATCAGGCTCCTCTGGTTCATCTTTGTCTAGTGCTATACTTGTATAAAATTTCTTAAATAAACTAGCACTGTAGGATTGATTCTTAAATGTACTGAACTCCTTCAGTTTTAATTCCTCAAAATAATATGATAAGCTTGTTTGAATTTCTGGAATTTCATTAAAACTGTCTCAATCAATGAATTTACCACAAGTGATAGGGGCATTCTCTAATTTTCTGTATCTATCTTCATGGGCTTTATTCCTAATCTTGGAGGATGAGATGTTACTTTTCTTAGATGATTTTCCCTTCTCTTTCTTCTTTTCTGCTTTCTGTTCCTTTTCTTTTTGCGATTTTCCAAATTTTTCACTTACAGATGTAGACACAATTTTCATTTTCTTCTTCTGCATTTTCGCTTGCATGTCTTCTTCCAATGGTCGTTTACCTTTCTTATTCTCAACAATCTCTTTGGTTAGAGAGGATTTTGCCATTTTGTTTTAAGAGATTTCTGACTGAGGGTTTCGAGAATTTGAGTGGGAAGGGTTTTAGTTTTAGGTGGGTCGGTTTCAAAGGAGAGAAAATGTAGAGGAAATGAGTTAATGGTAGTTTAATCTCTCCAAAAACTGTCTATTTGCCCCTTAAATATTGTCAGTTTTTCTCCTGTTCAAAATTTGAAATTTACCTCTCATTTTTTTTTCAGCTGGGCGGTATTTTGTGCTCATTTTCTTCACTCGGTATACTATTTCTTTTTCCTATTTTATTCATTCTCTTCTAACTGACTGAGTCTTATTATTTAAAGAGATAGAATGCTCTTAGTTGACTAAGTGCCTCTCTTAGTCGACTAAGTGCCTACTATCTTTTGAGAAAATTTCAAAATTTTTCCTAAAGCTCCTTGATAATTCTATTTTATAGAATTATTTTATTCCAATTTTGTTATTAAATATTAGCTAAGTTCTCAATTTTCAATTATAATTTACTTATTTTGAGTTATTTTTATAATTAGGTTACTTTTAAGTTAGTTATTTTAATTTTATGTTATTTTCTTTTAATTTGTTTATTATTTATTAGTTTTTATATTTTTTTGTAGGATTGAAGGTGATTTGGGCGTAATTTTGGAAAGTAAGGTGTTGAAAGACCCAGAATATGCTTGCATATATTTTAGTATTTTGGCCATATCTCGAGATACAAAACTCCAAATGATGCGATTCTTGGACCATTGGAAAGTTAAGAGATAGATATACAACTTTTATGAGATCACTTTGCTCATTTCTGCTTTTAAGATAGAGAAAATCACATCGAAAAATGACTGGACGTACTGCACCAGGAATGAAAATTTGTAAAGATTGACAATTGATTTTTGGGCCTCTTATTACACTTTTAAGCCCAATTAAACCCTAGGTCAACTTAAGGAACTTTAGGTTAAGCTTATTAGTATAAATAGAATATGTTTGACAATATTAGGTACACAACCTTTGAGAGATTCAAGAAGCTAGAAGTTGAGGCTGAAACTTGGAGATCAAGTCGGCAATAATTGTTTTGTGTTTTTCCTTGGCTTTTAAATTTCTTGTTACTTTCAATGGTTAAATTGATTATAATGTTATTTGTTTTTGAAATTATGAGTGGCTAATTTTATTTTTCTAGGATTGCAATTGAACTCACATGTTGTCTAAATTTTTAATCTCTTTCTTACTTATCTTTAATGGGATTTGAATTGTTTATTCCAATTTATTCTTAATGCTTTTAATTGCTTGATCACCAATTAAATTGATCTAGGAACCTAAACAAACTTGGAAAAGGGAGTTTAGAGTAGACTAAAATTGGGATAACATATGATCATATTAATTGATTTACGTATAGAATAGGGATATACTTATAGGCCATATGTAGCCAGATTAGAGCCCGAACTTAATGAGTCTGTTTTAATTTCAAATCACATAGGGTTATAGTGTTTTGGTTAAAATAGATATTTTTATATGATGAGTCGGGAGACCCTTATAAATAATTTAAGACTCTAGGTTAGCAATTCAACCCATTGAAATAAGTTAAGGAAGAGAGGTAAGATTTAGATGAAGTCTGAGGGATATTGTAATCCTAAGCTTGTTTGATTTGATTTTTATTCAAGTTATTATTTTGATTTTTATTTTTAGTCTAAATTTTGGTTAATTAGTTTTAATTAATTAATTAATTAATTGATTTTGATTATTTGGATAAGATTAAATTGTTCTAATTTTAGTACTTAGTAAAGTTTTAGATCAATTCCCTATAGGATCGATACCCTGCTTGCTAATATACTATCTATTCGATACGTATACTTGCATAGTAGGATTTTAACTGACAAGTTTTTGGTATCATTGTCGGGGACTTGTTTTTAAATTTTTTTTACTAATACTAATACCAAGCAATTTGGTCTTACTTCAAATTTTATTTTTCTTATTTTAATTTTAGATTTTATTTGCTTGCAGATATCTTTGGTCATTGTATGTGAAGACAAGACAACTTGAATCTTGTTCCTTTTGATCCTGAGATAGAAAGAACTTTAAGAAGGCGTCGAAGGGAGAATTTACAAGTTACAGTTTTAAATCAGATAATAGCTAAGGATAACAATAACAATGGCAACAATGCCATTAATCTTGTTCCCGAAGCAAATAGAGCACTGCGAGATTATGCTGTTCCTTTATTGCAAGGTTTGCACCAAAGCATTAGGAGACCTTTCATTAATGCAAATAATTTTAAAATTAAACCAGCCTACATTCAGATGATTCAGTCTTCAGTTCAGTTTGCTGGGTTACCCAGTGATGATCTTAATTCTCATTTAGTAAATTTCTTGGAGATTTGCGATACATTTAAATACAATAGGGTAACTGACGATGCTATTAGATTGAGACTGTTTTCGTTTTCTTTAAGGGATAAAGCAAAGAGCTGGCTTAATTCACTGCCCAATTGGTCTATCACTATGTGGGAGGACTTGGCTCAAAAGTTTCTTACAAAATTCTTTTTGCCTACAAAGACTGCAAAGTTGAGGAACGATATCACTTCATTCACACAATTTGATGGAGAGTCCTTGTATGAAGCTTGGGAGAGGTTTAAAAAACTATTGCAAAGATGTCCACATCATGGGATTCTTGATTGGTTGCAAGTTCAAACATTCTACAATGGGCTGGTTGGGTCAATTAAAACCACAATTGATGTTGCTGCTAGTGGGGCATTGATGAGTAAGAATGCTGCTGATGCTTATAATTTGTTGGAAGAGATGGCTTCAAATAATTATCAATGGCCTTCATAAAGGTCGAGTTCAAGAAAAGCTGTTAAAGCCTATGAAATTGATACAATGGGCAACTTAGCTTCGCAAGTTGCTGCATTGTCCAAGAAATTAGACACACTGGGAGTCCATGTAGTTCAAAATTCATTTGTTGTTTGTGAGATGTGTGGGGATGGCCCTTCAAATGATCAATGTCCATATAATTCTGAATCAGTTCAGTTTGTGGGGAACTTCAATAGATAGTAGAACAACCCATATTCTAATACTTATAATTCTGGTTGGAGAAACCATCCCAATTTCTCATGGAATAACAATGCAGGGCCTTCCAATCCAAAACCCAACATGCCTCCTGGTTTTCAACAAGTTAGACTACCAGTTCCTGAAAAGAAGTCCCAAGTGGAAGAACTTCTCTTGCAATATATATCAAAAAATGATGTTATAATTCAAAGCTTTGGAGCATCCTTGAGAAATCTTGAAGCCCAAATAGGACAACTTGCAAATTCTGTAAAAAATAGACCTCAAGGTTCCCTACCTAGTGACACACAAATCAATCCTAAAGGTAAGGAATAATGCCAAACAATCACTTTAAGGAGTGAAAAAGAGATTGAAGGGGTGAATGAAAAAGTAGTTGAACTTGAGAATGAAGATGTTGATAAGGAAGGAATATGTGAGAAAGAGAGTGAAGTCGATCAGAAAGAAGATGTCAAGGCAGAAAATCATGGAACTTCTCAAGTCATCCATTCTCCACCACCTTTTCCCCAAAGGCTCCAAAAGCAAAAGCTTGAAAAGCAATTTTAGAAGTTCATCGATGTCTTCAAAAAATTACACATAAATATTCCTTTTGCTGAAGCTTTGGAACAAATGCCCAGTTATGTCAAATTCTTGAAGGACATCCTCTCCAAAAAAAGAAAGTTAGGTGAGTTTGAAACTGTCTCCCTTACAGAAGAGTGTAGTGTAATTTTTCGAAATAAATTACCACCAAAACTTAAAGACCCAAGTAGTTTCACAATCCTTTGCATAATTGGTAATTTATTTTTTGCAAAAGCTTTGAGTGATTTAGGTGTAAGTATCAATTTAATGCCTTGGTCAATTTTTGAGAAACTTAGTTTGGGGGAATGCAAACCCACTTTTGTTACTTTGCAATTGGCTGATCGTTCTTATGTGTACCTAAGGGGAATTATTGAAGATGTTCTTGTTAAGGTAGATAAATTTATTTTTCCAATTGATTTTATAATTCTTGACATGGAAGACGATAGGCAAATTCCAATCATTCTTGGGAGGCCATTCTTAGCAACTGCTATAGCTTTGATTGATGTTGAAAAAGGTGAGCTCACTTTGAGAGTTCAAGACCAATAGGTAACATTTAATATTTTCAAAACTTTAAAATTGCCTGTGACATTTGAAGACTGTTTTTCTGTGAGTGTGGTAAATAACTTTACACATGATGTTTTCTTAGAAGAAAATCCCAATGATCCTCTTGAAGCATGTTTAGTTGCTAACTTTGATAGGGATGATGACAAATTTATTGAATATTCAAATTTGTTGAATGCTCACTCTAGATTTAAAACTAATCATCAAATTGAGTCTTTAGATATTTCAGCTTCTTTGATGCCAACCTCTAAGCCTTCCATTAAGGACCCACCTTCTTTGGAACTCAAACCTCTACCTGCATACTTAAGATATGCTTTTCTTGGAAAATCTTCTACTCTTCCGATTATTATTTCTGCTGATCTTACAACATGCAAGAGGAGAAGTTATTGAGGACACTTAAAGAGTTCAAGAAAGCAATAGGGTAAACCATAGTTGATATTAAGGGAATTAGCCCATCTATTTGCATGCACAAAATTCTCCTTGAGGAAAATCACAGAGCAACAATTGAACAACAAAGAAGATTGAATCCCATCATGAAGGAAGTGGTCAAGAAGGAAATCATCAAGTGGTTGGATGCCGGAATAATTTATCCTATCTCTGATAGCTCATGGGTAAGTCCAGTTCAATGTGTTCCTAAGAAACGAGGAATGACTGTGGTGGCCAATAACAATAATGAGCTCATTCCAACAAGAACTGTGACTGGATGGAGAGTGTGCATGGACTACCGCAAGCTCAACAAAGCTACAAGAAACGATCACTTCCCTCTTCCATTCATTGATCAAATGTTGGATCGCTTGGCTGGTAAAGAATATTATTATTTTCTAGATGGTTATTCTGGTTATAACCAAGTTGCTATTGCTCCTGAAGATCAAGAAAAGACTACGTTTACATGTCCTTATGGCACCTTTGCTTTTAGAAGAATGCCATTTGGATTTTGTAATGCACCTACCACATTTCAAAGATGCATGATGGCCATATTCACAGACATGGTGGAAAAATGTTTGGAGGTATTTATGGATGATTTTTCTGTCTTTAGAAATAATTTTGATGATTGTCTTTCAAATCTTGCTA
Organism: Theobroma cacao; assembly: GCF_053813885.1. Lineage (NCBI taxonomy): Eukaryota > Viridiplantae > Streptophyta > Magnoliopsida > Malvales > Malvaceae > Theobroma > Theobroma cacao. Next base: position 8,101,099 of record NC_142648.1, read on the forward strand.
GGGTACTCAAGAGATGTGAAGAAACAAATTTGGTGCTCAACTGGGAGAAATGTCACTTCATGGTGTGAGAAGGTATTGTTCTTGGGCACAAGATTTCTAGTAAAGGCATTGAGGTAGATAAAGCAAAAATTGAAGCAATTGAGAAATTACCACCTCCAATAAATGTCAAAGGTATTAGAAGTTTTCTTTGTCATGCTAGTTTTTATAGAAGATTTATTAAAGACTTTTCAAAAATTTCTAAACCACTTTGTAATTTGTTGGAGAAAGATGTGCCATTTAAGTTTGATAATGAATGTCTTGTTGCTTTTGATGAATTGAAGAAAAGATTAATCTCTGCACCTATCAAAATTAGTCCCGATTAGACTCTCCCTTTTGAATTGATGTGTGATGCGAGAGATTATGCGGTGGGAGCTGTTTTGGGACAAAGAAAGGATAAAATCTTCCATTCCATCTATTATGCTAGCAAGACTTTGAATGAGGCTTAGAAAAATTATACCACAACAGAAAATGAGCTTTTAGCTGTGGTTTTTGCTTTTGACAAATTTCGCTCTTATCTCGTGGGAACAAAGGTGATAGTGTACACTGATCACTTAGCTATCAAATATTTGATTGCCAATGAGGATGCTAAGCCAAGATTGATAAGGTGGATTCTCTTACTTCAAGAATTTGATCTTGAGATTCGTGATAGAAAAGGAACAGAAAATCAAGTTGCAGACCACCTTTCAAGATTAGAGATTGAAGCTCAAGGTAAGGATTTAGCCTTGATCAAAGAGACTTTTCCTGATGAACAAATCCTTCAAGTTGGTAAGAAATCACTTCTTTGGTATGCTGATTTTGTAAATTATTTGGTAAGCAATATTATTCCTCCTGATTTAAATTCTCATCAGAAAAAGAAATTTTTACATGATGTTAAATTTTATTTTTAGGATGAGCCTTACTTGTTCAAACAGTGTAAAGACCAGATGTTCAAAAAATATGTCCCGGAAGAAGAGATTCAAAGTGTTCTTCACCATTGCCATTCTTTAGATTATGGAGGACACTTTGGAGGAACAAGGATTGCTGCTAAAGTCCTCCAATCAGGTTTGTATTGGCCTACATTTTTTAAGGATGCTCACAATTTTGTTTTGAATTGTGACAGGTGCCACAAGGTGGGAAATATCTCAAGGCGACATGAGATGCCTCTTAATAACATCATGGAGATAGAAATTTTTGATGTATGGGGTATTGACTTCATGGGTCCGTTCATATATTCATACAACAACAAATACATTTTGCTTGCTCTGGATTATGTCTCCAAGTGGGTTGAAGCGGCAGCCTTTGCTCATAATGATTCGAAGGTGGTAACGAATTTCATCAAGAAGAATATTTTCACTCGATTCGGCATTCCAAGGGCAATCATTAGTGATGAGGGAAGTCACTTTTGTAACAAATATTTTGATGCCCTTTTGGCAAAATATGGAGTTAAACACAAGGTTGCCATTGTGTACCATCCTCAAACTAGTGGCCAAGTATCGAATTGTGAAACCAAGAGGATTTTGGAGAAAACTGTGTGTCCCACAAGAAAAGATTGGTCAAATAGATTGGATGATGCATTGTTGGCATATAGGACTACTTACAAGACCCCAATTGGTATGTCTCCATATAAGTTGGTCTTAGCAAAGCTTGTCACATACCGGTGGAACTTGAACACAATGCTTATTGGGTTGTGAAGAAGTTAAATTTTGATTTACAAGTAGCAGGTGAGCAAAGGTTGTTGCAATTAAATGAACTTGATCAATTTCGCCTTCAAGCTTATGAGAATGCCAAACTCTACAAAAAGAAAACAAAGCAATGGCATGATAAGAAGATATTGGAAAGAAGCTTTGAGCCAAGACAAGCAGTGTTGCTCTATAATTCTCACTTGAAATTATTTTCGAGAAAGCTCAAATCAAGGTGGTCTGGTCCTTTTATTGTCAATGAGATATTCCTACATGGAGCGATTGAAGTTAGAGGGACAAATGGTCAAAAATTTAAAGTCATTAGACAAAGATTAAAGCATTATTGGGGAGGCAAAATTAATCATCAAAAGTCCTCAATTCACTTGCTTGATACGGCCTAGAGTCCAAGTCAGTCTTGCCGAAGACTATAAATGAAGCACTTCTTGGGAGGCAACCCAAGCTTCTTAACCTTACTCATTTTTATTTTATTTTATTTTATTTCATTATTATTATTATTATTATTATTATTATTGCTTTATTTTTAATCTATATTTTCCCTTTTGCAAGTCATTGGATTCAAAAAAAATAAAAATAATAAAATAATAATAATAAAAAAAGTCAGAGCCACGACCTTAAAAGGTGCTGAAAATAGACATGAAATAGAATGTTTCAACGTCGTGACCTTCAAAAAGAGAGCGCGGTGCTTAAAAAAGGCTCTAAAACAAAAACATTGAGCGCCGTGGCGTTGGATGAAGGTAAAATAGCCTATGAAATAGAATGTTTTAGCACCGCAGCCCTTAAAGGGAGACTCGGGGTGTTGAACAAGTCCCTCACAACAGAAACATTGAGTGTCGCAACGCTGAAACCCGAAGCGTTATGCTTCGGGTTCGTGAGAGCCGCGACACTCACAAGTGAGGGCACAACGCTAGGTCGAGGCATAACCCTCACCCTTTATAAACCCTTGGTGTGCTATCTTTTTCATTCTTTCTTCTTCTCCTGCTGCCAAATGCCCTCCCCCACTCCTCATTCCCTTTCAACTCTACTGCTTTCTTTTTTCTTTTGCACTCAAATTTTCTGCATTTTATTGTTTTTACTTGGGTTTGTTTTCTATTTTCACTTACAACCATTGCACTCATTGCATTCTTAAGGTAAGCACTCTTCCTTCCCTCCTCTAATCACTTGGTTTCAATTATTTGTAGAGAAAGAATGAAATTGGTAAATTTTTGCTCCTTGAATGAGTCCATAGTGCATGATTGTTAATGGGTTTTTCATATTTCCTCAAGATTAATGCTTGAAGTGCATAAAATTTTTATGATTAATGCTTAATTCTTGTTACCCATCTAATGGATTCATGGATTTTTTTTATTTATTGCTGCCAATATACTTGATAAATATTTTGTTGATGTGGGTGCCTAATAGGTTTGTTTAATTTTTGATGCTTGGTTGAACACGTAGAAATAAATTTTGGAATTGTTGTGCAACACATGCCATATCTGATAATTTTGGATGAGTACATTATCATAGATTTTTTTTATTTTATTGGATTGTGGCATTGTGAAAATTATGATTATGAGAAAGCTGTCTTCATGTTGTGAGGCATAGGGACTTTATGTTGCATCTTAAGAAGTGAGATTGTCAATGAAAATCTTGAATTTGAATTGTTGCATTGGACAGGCACTAATTAAACTCATGCTTGTAAATCTTTCATATTTTCATGCTTGTTCACACAATACTACTTGCATATTTTTCCTCTGGATATGTTTTGATAATTAAATTTCTTTTGTAGGAATGGCACCAAAACGATCCAAACCAAGTTCCAGTGGATCTTTTGATAGATCGAAGTTCATATCTGCCGAAGCCTCTACGCGATATCATACATCCTTGATCAACAAAGTGCCAATTCCCGAACAAGGGATAGATATCCCCATTCTACCTTACAAGGAGATTCACGACATGCTTAGCGACAGATATTGGCATCGATTTTGTAACCAACCTGAAGCGGCAGTGGTTTCTGTAGTTCGAGAGTTTTATGCGAATGTTGTTGAGCATGTGGATGGTGTGGCACTTGTTCGTGGTAAACGTGTTCCTTTTCATAGCCACGCTATCAACGAATTTTTTGGAACTCCAAATATTAAAAATGATGAATATGGGCAATACTTGGGCAATCATCAGGATTGCAATGAGATTATATCGACGCTGTGCGTTGAGGGAGCCCAACGGAAGACATCGCATGGTGAGCCAGTTTCATTCAAACGGAGTGCCATAAAAAAGGAGTTGAAAGTTTAGTTACACTTTATAACGGCACGGTTACTCCCTTCCACACATATTAGTGATGTCACGAGGGATCATGCGGTGCTTATTTATGCCATTGTCACTAATAAATCCATTGATGTGGGTAAAGTTATCTTTCATGCCATCTTACATATGGGTCGCACTAAATGAGATGGTATCGATTTTCCTTCCCTCATCACTGCCTTATGTGCTTGAGCTGGTGTGCAATGGAGTGATAAAGAAGAGCTCCAACAACCAAAACTTCCTATCACCATGGGAATTCTTAAGAAATTAGAGGAATCTACACCGGTTGCTGGTAGTTCTTCCCAAACCGCTCCCCTACCTTCACAGGCAGCACCCACACGTAGTGTTGCTCAATGGATAGAGCGCACTGATAATCGATTAGATTGTCAGGAAAGGCAGAATCGAGAGATTGAACATTTGATGCGAGCCTATGCTACACACATTGGGATGGATATGTCTACTTTTCCTTCGTTACTAACGAATTTTGACTCTGAGGATGATTTTGGTGGTGACGATGCGGAGGACTTGTAGACTACCGATTCGGAGTGAGGGGAGTATCCTTGTCCTTTGTCTTTTATTTTCTTTTATCACATTGAGGGCAATGCTCATTCCAAGTTTGGGGGAGTAGTTTAAAATTTGGTTAGTTTATTTTTAGTAGTTTTATTTGTGTTTTGCATGTTTTGTTGTGCTTAAAAAAATTTTTTTTTTGAGATAGTTATACCTAATTCATGATTGTCCCAATCCCAGGATGATATTTTAATTATCTTTTGATTCTTAGTTTTTGGGAAGCATATAGTTATGATTTAATTTTATGTGATATTTTTGTGTTAACTTTATTTTAGAATGTGACTTCCAACAATTTGAGCACTATACTCTTTTACTTAGAATTTTTTGTGTGATTTAGAGAAATTTTATGTTGATGAAAAAGTATAGTGAAGTCAAGAATTCTAGAATTTGTTTAATTCTCTCTCGAGGTGAAATCTTAGATAACACTTAGGATAGGAAGTGATTTAAGCCATCTTTGGATCGTTTGAGCCTTTTTGAGCCTACCTTGTTATATTTATCCTTAGTCACCCTTTTTGAGCCTAATTTACCCTTTCTTTGTAATTACTCAGTTATATTAGCCTTGGCCTGTTTATTAAATTTCAACAATTTGAACCTTTCACCCTCTAAGTATTTTAATCTTTCTAAAAAATGGTTTGAGCTTAAAGATAAATTGAGGGAGAAAGGTGAAAAAAAAAAAGAAAAAATGATGGTTGTTAGCAAAATTACCCCTTGTTTATAATTGTCAAAAATAAGTTTTGGGGTTAAAAAAAGAAGGAGAAAAGAAATAAAATGTGTGATACAAAGGAAAGTTTACTTCAAGTTTGGGGGTGCTATACAAAAAAAAAAAATTGAGCTCTTTATATGATCTAGATTGATTAAGTGCTTAGGGTGAATTTGAGCCTAAATATATCCTTTGTCATACCTTGACCCTATCTTTACATTACAAGCTTGATAAAGACCTATTGATCATTGAATAAGTGTTAATCTACATTAGTGGAGAAAGAGATGAAAAACAAACTTATGGGATCTTAGTACTAATCTATGTTTAGATTTGGTATAAATTGATTTGAATTGCATGATATTCTTTGTAAGAGAGTATTCACACACACACGGGAAGTTCATTCAAAAAATAAATTTTCACTTAAATTGATGCATGAATTTAAGGATTAGCTGTATGTTACCTTAAGTTGGAATTGGAGTTAATTTCTGAGGAAAAATTGAGAAATCATGATTTGGTATTTCTATCTCTCGTTCAAGGATTTTTTTTATGTTTAGTTTTCTTTTTGTGATTTTCTTTTGCTCGAGGATTAGCAAAATCTTAAGTTTGGAAGTGTGATAATTCTATTTTATAGAATTATTTTATTCCAAATTTGTTATTAAATATTAGCTAAGTTCTCAATTTTCAATTATAATTTACTTATTTTTAGTTATTTTTATAATTAGGTTACTTTAAGTTAGTTATTTTAATTTTATGTTATTTCTTTTAATTTTTTTTATTATTTATTAGTTTTTACATTTTTTTTTGTAGGATTAAAGGTGATTTGGGCTTAATTTTGGAAAGTAAGGTGTTGAAAGATCTAGAATCTGTTTGCATATATTTTATTATTTTGGCCATATCTCTAGCTACATAACTCAAAATGATACAATTTTTTAGACCATTGGAAAGATAAGAGACAGAGCTACAACTTTTATGAAGATCACTTTGCTCAGTTCTGCTTGGAAGATAGCAAAAATTGCATCGAAAAATGACTGGACGTACTGTGCCGAGAATAAAAATTTGTAAAAATTGACATTTGATTTTTGGGCCTCTTATTACACTTTTAAGCCCAATTAAACCCTAGGTCAGCTTCAAGAACTTTAGGTTAAGTTTATTAGTATAAATAGGATATGTTTGACAACATTAGGTACACAACCTTTAAGAGATTCAAGAAGCTAGAAATTGAGGTTGAAACTTGGAGATCAAGTCAGCAACAATTGTTTTGTGTTTTCCCTTGGCTTTTAAATTTATTGTTACTTTCAATGGTTAAATTGATTATAATATTATTTGTTTTTGTAATTATGAGTAGCTAATTTTTTTTTCTAGGATTGCAATTGAACTAACATGTAGTCTAAATTTTTAATCTCTTTCTTACTTATCTTTAATGGGATTTGAATTGTTTATTCCAATTTGTTCTTAATGCTTTTAATTGCCTGATCACCAATTAAATTGATCTAGGAACCTAAACAAACTTGGGAAAGGGAGTTTAAAGTAGATTAAAATTGGGATAGCATATGATCATATTAATTGATTTGCGTATAGGATAGGGATATACCTATAAGCCATATGTAGCCAAATTAGAGCCTGAACTTAATGAGTCTGTTTTAATTTCAAATCACATAGGGATATAGTGTTTTGGTTAAAATAGATATTTTTATAGGATGAGTCGGGAGACCCTTATAAATAATTTAGGACTCTAGGTTAGCAATTCAATCCATTGAAATAAGTTAAGGAATAGAGGTAAGATTTAGATGAAGTGTGAGGGATATTGTAATCCTAGGCTTGTTTGATTTGATTTTTATTCAAGTTATTATTTTGATTTTTATTTTTAGTCTAAATTTTGGTTAATTAGTTGTAGTTAATTAATTAATTTTGATTATTTGGATAAGATTAAATTGTTCTAATTTTAGTACTTAGTAAAGTTTTAGATCAATTCTCTGTGGGATTGATACCCTACTTGCTAATATACTATCTATTCGATACATATACTTGCGTAGTAGGATTTTAACTAACACTCCTACATATCAACCATTCTTAAATTTCTTCTAATTTCATAGAATCTATCTTTATTTAAGGGTTTTGTGAAGATGTCAACTAATTGATGTAAAATATTTACAAACTCAATTTTAATGTCACCTTTCACTATGTGATCTCTAACAAAATGGTGTCTAATCTCAATATGCTTAGTCCTGGAATGCTACACAGGATTTTTTGAAATATTGATTGCACTTGTACTATCACAATATATTGGTATGTTATGCAGTGATATTCCATAGTCTTTTAGTTGTTGTTTAATCCACAAGATTTGAGCACAACAGCTACCTTGAAATACATATTAGGCTTCAGCTGTGGACAAGGCAACTGAATTCTGCTTTTTACTTGACCATGACACAAGCATACTACCTAGAAACTAGCAGGTTCCACTAGTGCTCTTTCTATCTGTTTTGCTATCAGCAAAATCTGCATCAGAATATCCAACTAAACTAAAGGATGACTCCCTAGGATACCATATTCTTAAAGTTTGTGTATCTAAGAGGTATCTAAAAATTCTTTAACAGTAGTCAGATGTGATTCCTTGCGTTGAGATTGAAAATGAGCACACAAACACACAAAAAATTGAATATCAGGCCTGCAAGCTGTTAAATAGAGTAGTGATCTGATCATACCTCTATAAAGCTTTTGATCAACATCATTTACTTTTTCATCTACTTCAAGTTTGGTGGATGGACTCATTGGTGTGCAAATTAATTTCAGCTTCAGCATATCAAATCTTTTGAGCATGTCTTGAATGTGTCTTTCTTGGTTGATGAAGATTCCTTTTCACTTTGTTTGATTTGGAGGCCAAGAAAGTACTTTAACTCACCCATCATGCTCATATTAAATTGCCCTCGCATCTCTTTGGCAAAATTCTTGCATAAAGCCTCATTAGTTGCACTAAACACAATGTCATCCACATAAGTTTGAACAACAGTTAAATCATTTAAGTATCTTTTGATAAATAATGTTGTATCAATACTACCTCTAACATAATCTTTTTCAACTAGAATTTTGAAAGCCTCTCATACCAACCTCTAGGAGCTTGTTTCAATCCATACAAGGCTTTGTGAAGTTTGAAAATATGATTTGATTTTTCAAAGTCCTCAAAACCAGGGGGTTGCTCAACATAAACTTCTTCTTGGATGAAACCATTTAAGAATGCACTCTTTACATCCATTTGAAATAACTTAAAGTTCATAAAGCAAGCAAATGCTAGCAGTAATCTTATAGCTTCTATCCCAGGAACTGGTGCAAAGGTTTCATCATAGTCTATTCCTTCCACTTGGTTATATCCTTGGGCTACCAACCTAGCTTTATTTCTAACTACATTCCCTTGCTCATCTACCTTATTTCTAAACACCCATTTTGTTCCAACAATAGGGTGGTTTATAGACCTAGAGACTAATTACCATACATGGTTTCTTTTGAATTGATCAAGTTTCTCTTGCATGGCCAATATCCAGCTTTCCTCTTTTTCTGCTTCCTCAAATGTTTTAGGCTCAATTTGAGATATGAAAGCTAAAAAACTCACAACTCTCTCTTGTTGCTCTCTTAGTTTTAACACCTTGTGAAATATGACCTATGATTAGTTCTTGTGGGTGGTCTTTTGCATATCTCCAACTCTTTGGAAGGTCATTATGCTTATTTTTAGTTGTTTGCAGGGTTTCTATGGGTGGAGGTTCTATTTCTCTACCTAGGGTATTTTCTTCATTATTTTTCTTATTATCTAAACTCATATCTTCCATTTGTTTTTCAAGATCATCCGTATCATGTTCATCATCAGAAATTTCCTTTTGCAAGGTATTGGATTCATCAAAAACTACATGGATGGATTCTTCAACCGTTAAAGATATTTTGTTGAAGACTCTATAGGCTTTTGAGTTTAATGGGTATCCTAAAAATATAACTTCATCACTATTTGCATCAAACTTTCCTAAAGGCTTTTTACCATTGTTCTATACAAAACACTTACAGCCAAATCTCCTAAGGTAAGAGATATTTGGTTTCCTACCCTTGTACAGTTCGTATGAAGTCTTTGATATCATGGCTCTTATAGATACTCTATTAAGGATATAAGTTGCTATATTAATAACTTCTGCCCAAAAGTATTTAGGTAGATTATTCTCACATAGCATAGTTCGAGCCATTTCTTTCAAGGTTCGGGTTTTTCTCTCTACAACTCCATTTTGCTAGGGTGTTCTAGGTGCAGAAAAATTATGATCCAACCCCTTTAATTTACAAAAATTTTTAAATTCATGTCCTTCAAACTCACCTCCATGATCACTCCTAATACTAACTATAGCTAGTCTTTTTTCATTTTCAACGTTCCTATAATGACTTATGAATGCTGGTAGAGCATCATTTTTATGAGTAAGGAAATATACCCAAGTGTACCTAGAGTAGTCATCGACTATTACAAAGCCATAAGATTTTCCTCTTAGACTAGTTGTACTTATTGGACCAAATAGATCAATGTGCAGCAATTCAAGAGGTCTAGATGTGGAGACAACTGTCTTGGTCTTAAAGGATGTTCTAACTTGTTTTCCTAGTTGGCAAGCATCACATATCTTATCATTTTCAAACTTAAGATCCGGCAGTCCAACAACTAAATTTTTTCTAATCAACTTTGACATGGTATGCATGCTCACATGTTCTACTCTGCTATGCCATAACCAACAATCATTTTCAGCATTTGGTATAAGACATATTTCATAATCCATTTCAAGATCCTCAAGAAATGCAACATACATATTCTTTAATTTTTTTCTTATAAATGAAACTTTATTAGTGCTTATGTTTATCACTTCACATTTGGTTGAGTCAAAACATACCTTAAATCCTTTATCACACAATTGACTAATACTTAATAAATTATATTCCAAACCTTTAACCAATAACACATGACTAATTTGAGTTTGAAAGTTCTTACCAACCGTTCCTATGCCATGAATTCTACCTTTTAAATCATTACCAAAAGATACGGTTCCTCCCTTTTTCTTATCTAGCTGTGCAAATAGCATTTCATTTTTTATCATGTGCCTTGAGCGGCCACTGTCCATATATCAAGGCTGCTTCTTCTTGAGTTGAGCTCTTGAACATGTATCTTTTGAGTGTAGCTCAACCTACAAAACAAATATTCAGTTTTTCTTTATAGGTGCACATACCTTGATAGGTCCTTAATTGTTAGCAGCAACATAGATCCTTTTGGAACCCATATTTTTCTTATTTTTTGCACATTTCTTTTTCTATTGCAATCATAGGATAAATGGTCAATTTTATCACAAATATAACACCTAGATGATGCATTAGCAGAATTTTTCTTATGGTAAGCATTTCTTTTTGGAGTTTCATTTTTCATACTTTTGAGTGCAGCATTTTCTCCACTTACCTTTTGTAAAGCTTTTGTTTTTCTTTCCAATTCCAATTTTAGAGTTTCAAAATCTGTTTTTGAATGTTCCAATTCAATTAGCCAAAAATTTCTATGTTCAAAAACAGAGTCAAAGTCAAGTTTAATCTTTTCCAAATTTGATTCTAGAGATGCAGATTTTTTCTTTAATGTCTTGTATTTCAAAACAAGTTTCTCAAATTCATCATATAAACATTCATATTCTTCCTGAAGTTCATCAATAGAAATATTGCAAGGGGATGAGGATCCCTCAGATTCATTATCCCGTGCCATCAAACACAGGTTTGCTCTTTCTTCAACTTTTTCTTCCCCAGCTTCAGAACTTGAAGTATCACTGTTTGACCAAGTAGCTGCCACCATTGCCTTCTTTAATTTCTTGTTTCTCTTTAGAGTTTCTTCTTTCAGCAAGGGGCATTCGGACTTGTAATGTCCAGGCTTCTTGCATTCGAAGCATGTAAGCTCTTCCTTTTTGTTGAAGTCATTTCTGTTTCTGGTTTTCCATGAAGAACCTTGGTCTTTTTTAAACCCTCTTCTAGCCAGTCTCCGATTCCTTTTGCCCATCAATTTTCTGAATCTCCTAGCAACTAGTGCTAGTTCTTCATCATCATCACAAGATAGCTCGTCCAGTTCTTTGTCAAGAATGCTGACTTTGAGGGCGATGCTTTTTTTCTTTTCTTTAGCTTCCCTTCTATCTTCTTCTTCCTCTTCCTTGAGTTTTAGCTCATGAATAAGGAGATACCCACAAATTTCATCCAAAGTTATAACATTTAAGTCTTTGGCTTCTCGGATGGCTGTCACCTTAGGCTTCCAATTTTTGGGTAGGCTTCTAAGAAGTCTTTTAACAATTTCATGCTTTGGGAATGATTTGCCTAGCTGACTAAGTTGGTTTGTGATGTTTGTGAATCTATCTAACATGCTAGTGATATCTTCACCAAGCTCCATCTTAAACATTTTATAATTGTGAGTCAAGAGGGCTATCTTGGACTCCTTAACTTGAGAAGTTCCTTCATGAATAATTCTAAGTTTATCCCACACTTGTTTTACTGTGGTACAACTTGATACTTTATTAAATTAGGTGGGAGTTAGAGCACAATGTAATGTATTGATTGCCTTAAAATTGGTTTGGACCTCTTTGGTTTTAGCCTCGGTCCATTCAGACCTTGGCTTAGAGATCATCTCGTTGGTCACCACATTTAAAGTTGAGAGAATAAATGGTCCATCAATTATGACGTCACATATCTCATAATCAATTGCTCTAATATATATTGACATCTTTGTACTCCAATAAGGATAGTTAGAGCCATCAAACAAAGGTGGTTTGTTTGTTGATTATCCCTCAGCAACTACTGATTTTTGTAAAGCCATTTGGATCTTTCCAAGGGTGTTAGACCTTAATAACAGGGGTTATGTCACGACTTGGACCTCCCTCGGGCCCATGACAACCGCCGTGACGTCCCGATTGACACTCATTACCTGGAATGCCAACCGGAACCTCGCAAGGCTTACATATCAGTTTCTTTCCTTTCCTGTGAGCAATCGTTGTTAAACATTCCATTTAAAACAATTACCGGTCGTTTCCGGCTCAAATAAATCCAAAGAAATTTTTTTTAAAAGGATTTATAGATAAATATCACTATTCAAAATATTGATTAAAATATATCATTTTTATATAAAACAATATTTATAGAAACACGTGTAAGAAATCTTTTGTAATGTGTAAGTAAAATAAATTCATACATACAAAAATTTACTAAGTTATAATGCACAATAATGGTTACAATGACAAGTGGCCCAAAATACACCCAGTGTTGGTGCTAGAAACCTACTGTCTGTGTGGTAGAGATGTCAACTGGAATCCTCGACAAAATAGGATATCTACAAGTTACCACAGACCTGAAATGCTGGAAAGGAGGTGGGTGAGATTTTGCAATCCCAATGAGTAAACAGACATTATCATAAATATCTAAAGGCGAGTAAAATGGAGGCAAGTTTAAACAACAAATTATGAACCATTTTATAATGTTTTCAATTTATTTCTTAAACCATAAAATATTTGTAATTTACCAAAACAGTTGTTAAGGCTTATGTCTTTTATTAAAAACAAGGCTTAAGCCAAAACTAATCCTCAGGGATTCCTTGGTCGAGGCATCTAACCGAGTCCACCAAGGTTGTTATAACATTTACATGTGAAACACATTTTTATTTTTAAAACAAGCTGTTCCTTGGCGTTGGCTGAGTTACACATTCATGTGGAGGTTCGACGTGAAGTGAGCTCTAATACTACCCCAGGAGTTACCCTCCTCGCCTTTACAACCGGAGTAACTATATAACCGGGTTTACCATGCCTCTCTAATAGACAGTCCACGAAAATCCGTCACTGTAGTGACTAACCCACCAATTTTAATAAAATTTCGACAGTATAACGTGGCTTTTATTTATTTATCCAGCCTGCATAGTAAAAACAACTTACATAAATTTTCCAATGCACTTACAAAATATAGCCACATATACTTATATCTCATAAGCCATTCATAGAAAAATATATAATTTTCAAGACAGTTAACAGCCTCCAATTACTCAATTTCATAATCAACACAATATATTGTTTTTGGCACATTTATTTCTAAAACATCAAAAATCCTGTTTTAATCTCATTTTCGTTTCATAAAATACATAAAGAGTATTTTTAAAATAACTCTAGATAATTCACAATAATAATAGGTTTACTCACGTTTGTACAAACTAATTGCTTTTTAGGTGCCCCGATAACTACTCGTCGAGTACGATTTTCTTGCCTTTATCGGAAGGCTCTCCTTCTAGACACATTGCAAAAATTTACTCAATTCATCACATTAATGCTAAATCACTATATATTTGACTTAAATCCTATACTAATGCATGGTATGAAATGCAATAGCCAAAAACGGCTTAAACGTTGTATTAACCTATTTTTGACACTTTACCCGATAAATTACTAACGCGCTCCATTTTACCTCTAAATTGTCCCATTCTCTCTCCAACATTTCTAACCATTAATTATCAACCAATATTCCTCTAAAATCACCAAAATCAGCTCACTCTCTTCCTTGGAAAATTCGGCCAAAAATGGGACATTAACTCGATAAATTTTCCACTTTGTTTTTCTATCACATTTAACCATTTTTCATCATTTTCTCTTCATTTCTCTTAGAATAAAAATCAGATTATCATCATTGTACCTCATTGCAGATTCGACCAAGGGTGGGTATTGTGAAAATTTAATGCTTTCTTGCCCAATTTAATTTCTAAACACATTTAACTAACTAAAACTATCAATTTAACTAAAAATCAAAACCTAAAAATTTCAATTTCTCCCGCCTTGAAATTCGTCCAGCCCTTGATGTCACTTTTAGATCTCTCTCCTCAAGCATGCGAAATGGAAACAAAGGCATAGGAAAGGTAGAAATCAAGCTAAAGTCGAAAAATCTTACCGTTAGACGCGTAAACGTGCGAAAAAAGTGAATTCTCCTTTGAATTTTTATAGTTTCCCTTTATTTTCTTTATTTTCTTCCTTTCCTCTCTATTTCCTCTCTTGTTTTTCCTTATGGCAGGCCAGCACTTAAAATGGGGTTTAAATGGGCTGACTTTTCATTAAAATAATATTAAACCATTAAAAAAATGCCAAGTGTCACTTTCCCATTGGTCCGTTTTTAAAATTTCATCCATTTGTTTACAAATTTTCACCATACACTTGTCCCACATATCCATAGCTTAGATAAAATTCTCAGACTTATCCAAAGTCTCGGTGGAGTAATTTTTAAAATTTACACTTTTACCCCCGTAAAGGTCAAAAATTACATTTTTGCCCCAAAATTTGAAAAATTGCCCATAGACATATTTTTCATCCCTTATACTCATACCATTCTCTAATTTGTCAAATGTGATCTAAATTCTCTCAAAATCTCAAATTTTATCCATGGGTGGAAAAATTACGATTTTGCTCCTAAACATCAAAATTTTCAATTTTTCCCCAAATGAACCCTCGAACTCCGAACAATCATTTTTAGTCATTCCTTGACTATAAAATGTTAAATTTCATCCTACGATTCCTATTTGAACTAGTTTGAGGTTAAATCAATTTAAGTGTACCGTTAGGTATAATATTGGGTTTCGTCTATTCTTAGGGACTTTTTATCATAATAACATGCTACTCAGTGCATGTATGTCATGACATGTGTTTATAGGGTCGGGTTTTACAGGTTAGGCTCTGATACCACTTGTTAGTCCCAAGTAAATGTGCTAGAGGGGGGTGAATAGCACTTTTTGGCTATTGACAAGATGAGGAACTAATTTGAAAAGCAATGAAGATAAAAACAGAGTAGACAATGTGCAGGAATTTAGAATGGTTCGGTCCAAGACGTACATCCACTACCTTGACTATTCAACCAAGGATTTTCTAAACTAATCCACTATTAACGGTGAAATTCACAAGTTTTCATCAAGCTTTTACAATGGGTTTTACCAGGCTTAGCTAAAACCTTTCACATAGTTTTTATCGGGATCAACTAAAACCCAACACCTAACTTTTCAAGACTTAGTTAGAACCTATACTCAATCAAGCAATTCTAGCTTGAATCAATCCCTTAGAGTGACTCGCTCACTCTAAGAATACAAAGAGAGAAGTAATAAGAGTGTATCTATGATCACACAGTTGAGTGCATATCACAATTACAAAGATAGGAGTTGAGTGCCATAAATGAGCAGAGAGTATTTTCTGGTTTTTGAGCTCTTTTTGGTTCTTGGAAGCCTTAATTACATTTCTAGCCATTGGAAGCCTCTTTTATACTTGAAAAATCAGCTTTGAAGTGAGTTAGATAGTTTTTGATCATTAGAAACAGTTTTGTTGTAGTTCTAGCCGTTAATCTGTCTTCTAGTGCACAATTTAAATTTTTTGACAGAATGCTCTTAGTCGACTAACTTATGTCTTAGTTGACTAAGTTGTCTCCGTTTTCTGTTTTCAGTTTCTGACAGTGAGCACTTAGTCGACTAACTTACTTCTTGGTCAACTAAGTCGGTTCTGTTTCGAAGTCCAGATTTATGGTAGTAGCTTCTTAGTCTACTAATCCACTTCTTGGTCGACTAAGACTTTTCTGTTTCTCAATATTCTTGAGCCCACCAACTTCTTATTTGAATTTTAGCTGACTAACCCTTCATTATTCAACTAAGGAACTTCTGTATTGTTGATCAATTGTGGCTTCTTATTCATATATATTTTTTATATGTCCCATGAAATTATTTATTTACCATTGGCATACAATTCTTATCCTGCACATTCAAGTAGAAATATTAGACACAAATGAATGAGAATGTTTTATCATCATCAAAAACTAATGGAGCCAATAGAGGATAGAGACACCTATAATCACATGAGATTACATAGTTAGGCAAGACTGGATATCTCATACCTTTTAGAAAGTACTAGGTGGAATGGATGAAAAATACTCATTTTAACTGATTCAACTAGTTTGGCTTGATGTTTAGTTGAGTAGAGTTTATTTATGTGAAATTCAAGCTACATTAATTATATAAAGTGTCGTGTGCCTTTTCACTTTAATTAACAATGTCAAAGAGTACTTTTAATGTCAAAATTTAGAAATCTGGTAGCGAAGTCCTAATTCAAAGGTATAGTATGAAGGAAAAAAAACCTCCATCCAAGTAACCAGTGCCAAAATGTTTTTTCATTGCTTATTGTATCAAATCTTGCAAAGATGATTGTTCTCCATCCTTTGTTGTTCAGGTTAATGCATTTTCTTAATCCTTAATCATTATTTTTTGCCAACATAGAAGTTGCCAGAATATGTATTCACTACCTATGCAGAGATATAAGCTGTAATTGCAACGGTCATTGACCATCAAGATGGTTTATTGGCACTGACTTATGTGCTTATCATTTTGCCTAAATTGGGTGATACTTAAAATTACTGAAATTACCATGTTTGAGTAATCTGATTGGTGAAATTTATGCATGCTGACGTGGAGTGCCTTTCTTGATGTTGACTAGAGGAATAGTTGTTCTTACTAACTATAGAGTATCTAAATGGAAAACATAACATATATTGGGTTGGTAAAGAATTCTACCTTTTAAACCTTTCATTTTAATATGTTACTATATATTAGCTGGTTGTCGAGTTTATACATCTTCATAAAACGGCCAAGTTTTCTTTGTATCGTTTTTTTAATTTATTGAATTTCAAATGAATAAAGTAGGTGTAGAAAAATATACTTTAGACATTTATTCAATTGAAAATAGAAGAAGTATCACTTGCATGTCTTGACATTAGAGGTAATTTGTTCTAGATTTGGCCTTCTTTTGTATTTCAGTTTAAATAATGAGACATATCAGAAAGTGAAATTTATAATTTGTTATCTTATGCTATATTAATAGAAGTTTAATAAAATAGCAACCTGTAATATTACCCGTCTTTAGTAATAAAGCATTGCCATAAATACCATTTGTATTTATCTAATTGTGATGGTGCTACTGGATTTGCCCTATTGATACATTCACAAGTATATTAATTTAGAAGAATTAGATGTTTAAGATATTATCTGATTTGCTTTATTGGTAAATGCGGTCATACATTTCATATTTTTTTCCTTTTTTTTTTGTTTTCTTCTAGCTACATAGCTCTTGTCACGATCCAAATTCCGGACCATGACTAGCTCATGGACCCAATGGACGTAGCCCACTAGGCCCAAGCAAGCCTATCTATATGATCTATTCATCATTCCATCAAAAGTTCCTAAAGTTATATTTCATCATTCCAATTCACAATAATGCTAACTATTGCCATTTCATAATGGCATTTCTAATCAAATACACATATATTGTCTAAAACATATTTCTTAGTACTTTACATCACATGTATGTATTTACAACAAAAATAACTCTGGACTTCCAGTGGAATGACCAAGGTGAAGGTGCGGCTACAAAATGCCAAGATACCTACCAAGGATACGAATCTACAAGGACACCTCGACCTAGTTACCGGCTGCCTCTTGATCTGAAAACATGAGGTTGAAAACAGTGAGTATAAACCCAGTGAGTGAACAAGGAAGGGAACAAGCAAGCAATAAGGAAAATTTAAAGAAATCATGATGCATTTATCTTTAAAACAATGCAATTTAGTTTAGTTCTTATTAAAACCCCTAATGTAAACCCCCAATGAGTAAATCACTTGATGAAAAGGGTCCATACTCAACAAAGGATTTGAAGAGTAAAAACTTTAATAGCATTCATGCAAATCTAGTCAAGTAAACGACGGGTCCTAGCTGTAGCCGAAAGGCATTCTCACTGCAGTAAAATTTGGCTCAATTTATCAACTGACCAAGGGTTTCTCAGCTGGCTAAGGGTTTCTCACCAAACCTCCTCACTTCAAACTTAATTAATTAAATTCTTAATGTTGGAAGTCCATGCTCAACTATGGTACCATAGAAGTGGAAAATAGGGCAACAGCTGAACAAGATAATATGCAAGACAAAAAGTTTCTCGCTGCAGCGAGATTCCATTCTCACTGCAGCGAAATTCAAGCAGCAAGATAGAAAGTTTCTCTCTGCAGCAAGAAGCTTCAGCAACTTTCTCGCTACAGTGAGAATCAGGCCAATATAACCTTCCAAACTCGAGAGTTTTTTGATGCAGCGAGATTCATTCTCGTTGCAGCGAGAAACAGGACACCAACAACAAGTTTTCATTCCCTCAAGAGAAAGCCATTTAGCTGCAAAGACAAAATCAACTTGAACATGTTTAGAAATTTCTAAAGTTTAACATGCAAGATTCACATGTACAAAACCATATACCATACTCATGAACTTTCTATAACACACATATCTATATATGTATATATATATATATATATATATATATATAGCTCCATCATCATGCACACCTCCCATCATCATCAGCTCATGTGCACTCCCAACTCGCACATGGCTGGGTCATCATTGGCTTATGCGCACTCCTACTCGCACATAGCCAAGTCATCATCGGCTTATGCTGCTTATGCGCACTACTACTTGCACATAGTCGGGTCATCATTGGCTTATGCGCACTCCTACTCACACATAGTCGGGTCATTATCATCACACATCATTATTCATCAATGCATAACATATATCCATATATATACATATCAACATAATATATGAGCACATAGGTTCATCCTTTTACACATTTCACATTTTCACCACATTAAAATATTTTATCAAGGGATTGTTCCCTGGCACACATTTTTAAAGAAAAGCTGGAATAAATCATTCAAATTTTTCATCCAAATACAATTAAATTTCCCAAAACGATTTTGAAATGCAAGTTCATTTACAAGCATTCGTTAAATCTTTACTCAACTCCAACCTCCTCTAATAGTCCAAATGGGGCGATGGGACTTCGTTGGAACCTATCATCACATTAGCATCACAATCAACCCAACTTGGCATTAATACTATTCCAAAGCTATTTTCTAAATTGAGTTCTGCTAGTCATTCCTAACTAGCTTTTAACTACCATTAAATGGCTATTAATTGCATTACTCTAGTCACACTAAAATGAATAAACAATCTCAACAATAAAACACTCACAAATCTAATTACTAGACATTCTCAACACTTAAATATCGATTCTAATTCACTACTCACCTTGGTAGCTTTGTAAATTTGAAATTCTTTCCAATAATTCTCCAAACTATTATAAAAGCTCCCTCTTTCTCTCTCTAAACACCTAGCTAGTGAGAAAAAGTATGAAAGTAAGGTTTTTCAAGGGTTTTAAAGTGAGAGAGTGAAAGAGCACAAAGGTTCTATGAAAGGGTGCACAAAAGCATGAAAATTGGAGCTAGTCTGAGAAAGGTTATGGAGGTTTCCTATCAAGCTTCCATGGAGAGGGAAATAAACATGAGATGGAAGGAGGAAGAAAAAAAAGCTGCTAGAAAGAAAGATATTTATAACTCATGCTTATCTAACTCCATTTAAATTTACAAAAATGCCCTTAGCAAATTAGCTTGTTCTCCTCCAATCCTT
The DNA here is from genome assembly GCF_053813885.1 of Theobroma cacao. NCBI lineage: Eukaryota > Viridiplantae > Streptophyta > Magnoliopsida > Malvales > Malvaceae > Theobroma > Theobroma cacao. The sequence continues at coordinate 8,120,885 of NC_142648.1, forward strand.
TGTGCAATATTTTACTCTTTTGACACTGAGACAAAGTCCATAATAGTCTAAAAGTACTAAGGTTCAGGAAACTTAAAAATTTTGACTCGAGATGAAAAATAACCATTTTGCCCATACCTTGGAAATCATTATTAGTTTTGGTTCTTTGGTCATTTTACCCTTATTTTCATCATTCATTTATGTCTTAGGCCTACTTAGGCCTTAATAATGTTTGAAAGCATACTTTTAAGGTTCACCATGAGAAATGACAAAATTACCCCTAACCATGTTATCGCGTCTACACCTAGTTACGAGCCTATAGGGGTCGAGGTCTCACAACTCTGCTATATATTACAGAAACATAGATTTTAATGGAAGATAGGGAAATTAAGTTGCCTACACCTATTGGCATGGATGAAGACCGAAGAAAAGAAGAAGAAAGGCTAATTACAAGGAGAATGAAGAGAAAAAGAACTCCAAGGAAACTTGTCCTTTCTGATGAAATCTTCACCATCTCTGAATCGTTACATCAAAGACCTACTGAAACTTCTCAAATCAAGGTAGATCATTTTATGGCTTAGGCTAAGCAATATCTATGTAGATAAGGATTAAAAATGATCCATCTTTCAAATTCAATTCCTTTCTTAATGAGATTATGTTTAGAAAATATAAAGAATATGATGTTTGAGTTACTGACATACATATAATTGTTATATTTTATATTTTATTTTTTAAAAATTACAATTAATAAGGTTTAAGTATTGTTTTCACACATATGGATTATGATATTTGCAGAAGGTTTGGATCAAAACTTAACTGGGGAAAATTTTCTTTCTGATTCGTTGATTGTCAATGCAGGAGAGGTAAATTACGAATCCATGAGGTTACTTTACTTGAAAAAAAAAGAATACTTTAATATTTTTATTTACTTAATTGTAGATTGATACGAAAGAATTATCATAATTTATTTTACGTATTTTTTAAAATGAAGATTAGTCATGATGGTGAGAACAATTATTTATACTTGTAGGACATAATAGCAAAAATAACTTGATTTTGTGGAAATTGTTCTTGTCGCACTTACATTGTTTCTGCTATGGGATATATTGCTCGTGTTAGCATTCTTCAACGTGGTAATATTTTGACGTATGAGGTGAGATCTAAAACCATACCATTTAACTTGTGTAGTTTCTCTAACCTTATTTATGTTCTTTGAGTTTATGCACATTAACAACTAATTTTCTTCACTGGGGTCTTTTATTGAGTGTTTTATATTTTTCTTATATGATGGTATATTTGTTTGCTTCTATGACACAACAGTAGTAAATGGTGAGTGAAGGTTAATTGAATGAATCCTAACCAAGTGAATTTTTTTTATTGTTATTTATTTATCTAGTGTTTGGTTGAATGAATAAATAGCCTTTTCTTCGTAATAATTTCCGAATATTATTATTTTAAGCTTAAGATACATGGATGGTTATTCTTATTTATGCTAGTTTATTAGCAAAAAACTTGGTTCCACATTAACTAGATTTCCTTAGAGCATTTAAATAAGTTAGTTGCTCATCAATTACAACCCAACCCCCCCCCCCCTCCCAAAAAAAAAAAAACGGTTAGTTGCTCACTAACTTGGTTTTAACCTTCCCCATTCTTTTACTCTTCCAACAAACCCAAAATATTGTATATTTAATATTATTTTCCTTTAATTTTTGATCCTTTTCTTTTCTTTTCTTTTTTCTTTTTTCTTTTTTAACTCTTATGATAGTATTCTTAAACTTTAGTAATATTTTTAATACCTTAAGTTTTCTTCCTTTTTTCTCCTTTTCTACATTTTATTTTTTTTTTATTTTTTCCCCTTTTTGATGCTATGCATGATCTAAGGAAGGTAAAGCTACTGGGCTCTAAATTTGCAACTCCCCACTCCTTTTTGGGTGGTCTCATGATAAAGCACATAGCACATTAGGTGTTATGCGTGCGTATCCACAAATGTTCTCTTTTTCTCACCCACACAAGAGAACACTTGCATATAAGCATACGTTGATGTTCTTAATCATCTTGAATAGGGTGAGAGAAAGGAAAGCCTAATCATATGTAATAGGGAGAGATAAAATGAATAGTATAATGAATGTAGTAGTTTGACTAGATTTACAAGATATGGTTTTATATTTATGGTGTAATTAAAGAACTCTTTTATGGTTTTTATTTTGGATTATTGCATTAGAAGATTTATTTGGGACCTCTAGTTGTAATCCAAGTTATAGGAACATTAATGCCCTTTAAGAGTTTAATAGGGTATTGTTGGGACTATCTTCTTTTCTGACTTATATCTAGCATTTCTTTTCCTGCCTTGTGCCATATAAATGGCTTATGTGATAATTTCTTATATAATTTTTTGTTTCAATGAAGTCTTAGAGATAACCTATGTTTCATGTCTTAGTTTTGTGTAATAATTGCTTTTAAGAATGTTTCATATGTTCTTCAAAATCCTTGTAAGCATTTTTTAAATTATTTTTCATGATTGAAGGATCTTCTATTTTGATATGCCATGTTGAAGGCGACTTCATTCAAAACCATGTTGAAGGATCTTCTATTAGGAATAGTGTAAAATTTCTTCTTTCTATGAAGCCAATGCTACCTAGTTGTCAATAGTAGTAATGAAATTTTTTATTGCTGGATGGGATGGGCTGTGGGAAGGAAAGGATAGGAAAGTGAAATTTTTTAATTGAATCATTTGTTTCTTATACAATTTTTGTTGTCACCCTATGTCATGGTGCTTAGATCTTGCATTGCTAATAACAAAACATTTTGGGATAAACCTTTGTGCTTTTCTGTTTTCAAGTGTTCTTGATGTAATCAGTGATCGAATAGCAAACAGGAGTATCTATTTTTAACATGACTACCTAGAGATTTCCTTTTATCATAATGCTTATTGTTTCAAGTCAATCGTTTAGTCAATAAGAACAGTGTAGTTGACTTGCGGAGGCATAACATTAGACTTGAAATATGACAAATCGCCTTTATATTTATTAGAAGAGGACCTTTTCAGTATTGGTCATTAAACAGTCACCAGTCTAATACCTTATTTCTTTGTCCAGAAAAGTAATGCTAAATGGTGCTTATTCTTTGCTGATAATTATTGTAGGATCCACTCATTGTTTGTCATTGTCTCCTATAAATGATGCAAAGCAATAGCTCCTATCAATACTGATACTAATATTTCTTGCTAATAAACATAAAGTAAATGCATATTTGTTGGCATTGGTGTTTGAAAAGTCCTTTTTTCTTCCACATCATTTCTTTGTCTTTTTACTCTAATCCATACTATTCCATAAGAAGACGTGTTGATATAACTCCTTCCTCTTTTCCCACAATAATTATATTTCATGGTTTTTTTGTGAACTGTTGTTAAAGATTATGAGAAAAATGAGAAATATGACTCTCTTAGTTTTTTTAGTTATTATGAATGCTTTGTTGGTAGGGAAGATGGAAAATGGTTTAATCTAATGGTTGGGATGCATAGCCACATTTGATATTTTTGTAGCTCAACCTTTGGATTAAACCTTTTTCCTTTCTTTCTCCTTTCCATCCTTTTTACCAAACAAAGTGTTAATTTTTTATTTTCTTTTACATATTCTTACACTATCTTCGCAGGAGATTGTGAGTTTTCTAATTTATCATACTAAATTTTTTTTGTTAACCTTCAAATCATGTCACTTCATTGATGTAGGCCAGCTTTGATAATTTCTTCATTTCCCTTGTAGGGATCATATGGAATAGTATCTGTCACGACCCGAAACTCCCCTCGAGCCCGTGACAATCGTCGCTGTGCCCCGATGGGCACTCATTTCCCGGAATGTTAACCAGAACCCCGCAAGGCTTAATATCAATTTCTCATTTCCCTTGGTGAGTAACTGTTGTCAAATTTTATGTTCTAAAGGATTTTGAGCTATTTCCAACTTAAAACAGATAAAATAAAAGTTTTCGTCTCACAGGGACATTTTGGTCATTTTTCACTGAAAAATTTTGAAACCAGTTTAAAATTTAGTAAGCAAGTACTAATCGCATAATTCACAATCAAAAATAAGTTTAAGCACCTAAAACCTTTATTTAAAATGAATTTATAATATTTGAATATAATAAGAAGAAAAAATAAAATATTCAATAAAATATTTTTATTTTCTTATAAACAGAAATTTTGGAGTTATGCGTAAATACTTTTTGTAATGTAAAAACAAAATAAATTCATCATATCGTAGCACAATAAACTATTAAATTTACAATATCAAGTGGGCCCACAATAACTAGAATTATAGAAACTATGAACCTACTGTGTGGAGTATGCTAATCCAATAGAAGCCCTCGATGGAATCAACTATCTACAGCCTACCTTGAGCTTGAAATGGGTGGAAAGAAGGGTGGTGAGATTATAAAATCCCAATGAGTAAACAAACATAATTTAAATCAACTAAAGTCGAGTAAAAGAAAACAATTAAAATATCCCATCATTTTAAGTATTTCACAATTTGAAAATTTATTCCAACCCAGGGAAACGGTTGTATTTCATTTAATTTCTCATTAAGACTTATGACTTTCATAAACATTTGGCTCATGCCATCAAATAGTACTCAATGACACCTTGATCAGAGGCGTACACTCGAGCCCACCAAGGATGTTAAAATTTTGTATACTCATAAAACATATTTTTAGTTTGAAAAAACACAGTCATTCCTTGGCGTTAGCGGAGTTTATCATCACGAGGTGGTTCAGCGTGACGTGAACTCTGTCCATACCTCAAGAGATACCCTACGCGCCTCTCCGACCGAGGTACATATATATATATATATCCGGATTCTGTGCCCCTCTAATAGGCTGGTCCACAGAATCTGCCCACTGCAGCAAGCTAAACCCACCAAACAATAAAATTCGATAACATGATATGGCAATTATTGTAATTTACAGCCTTTCAAGGCTAAATACATATTTCATACATTTTAACACAAATATCAATTCAGCCATTCATGCAAATACTGTCATAAGCCATTCGATTCCAATCATAAATTTAATTCATAACAAGTGGTCTCCAATTACTCTATTTTTCAAAATCATCATTCAATTTTAAAACAATTTATAAAATCTTTTCATGTATATACATTTTGTTTGTAAAACTCAAGATTTACCATTTAAACTCATTTTCATAAAATTTCACCAAATCCGATTAAAAGCATACTTTAGATAATAAAAATGATGGTAAGGTTACTCACAGTACTAGGAGTTCGATATACTCCTATTTTCGATCTTTGGGCACAATCTCTCTACCCTTGTTGGAAGGCTCACCACCTATACATCATACGTGACATGAATTTCAATAAATTGTGTCAATTTATCATAAACTATTTCAGGCTCTCTAAATCTAAATGAATGCATGCAATGGGATGCAAAATGTCTAATTAATCACTTAAATGTGATATTCTACCTAAGTCACACTATACTCGATCTAATCGGCTAAAATCTCCAATTTAACTCCAAATTAATTCTTCTCACTTTCTACACTCCAATTATACCTAAATTACCTCAGTGACTGTGAATGAGATTCAATTTATCAATCCTGGGTCAATAATCACACATGTCTATACATTAGGTAAAAATTCAGATTTTCACACCAAAATTTCCCATTTAATTTTTAGCCTCACCAAACATCAAATATCATCCAAATATCATGAAATATCATCAATTTCAGCCACAATATCCTCCCTAGAAAATTCAGCCAATAATGGTGATGGGGGAAAATGAATTCTTTTCTTGTTATTTTGTTTCTAAATATGCTAAACTAACTAAAAACACTAACATAACTTAAAATCAAATCAATCCAACTTCATTCTCTCTCCATACCCATTTGGGCAGCCATGAATTCACCATGAAAACATGAAATTTAACCATGGAAAATAAGGAGAAATGCATGGGAAAGGTAGATCACAAGTCAAAATCAAGAAATTTTACCTTTGATTGCTCGATCCTTTGAAATCCCACACTTTTTCTTCAATTTTCCCATCTAGGTTTTGTGTTTTTTCCCTTTCCCCTCTTGTTCTTACTATGGCCGGCCACATGAAGAGAAAATGGGATAAATATGGGCTGATTTTAATGGAAAATAATAAAATATTCTTGCTTGACACGTGGCATGTTTTCATTGGTCCATTTTTAAAACTTTAAAAATTTTAAACCTTTTTATCTCCACCACATGATTAGTCAATGGTCAAAATGAGGATAAGGGAAGACCATGTGCTGGACAAATGTCTTGGTGGTGGAAAATTACTGTTTTACCCCTAAGGTAGCAAAATTACCATTTTACCCCTATGCTCCGAAAAATACCAAGAATAATTTTTTTTCACTTCTTAACCTCAAATCATACTCTAACAAGTCAAATGGGGCCAAAAATCTTTTCTACAAATTCCCATTTTGTCCTCAGGTGGCAAATGACCATTTTGCCACTAGATAGTGAAAATTCTGGTTTGACTCCAAATTGATCCTCGAACTCCAAATGACCAAATTAAACCATTCTGGGACTTTAATATTCTTAATTTCATCTTAAATTCTCTATTGGATCTAGTTCGAGGCTTAAATCAACTTTGTTGTACCTCTAAGTACAATATCGACTTTTGTAAATTTTTTTGGGACTCTCCTAGCATGCAAACATGCTATCCATCACATGATGTCCTCACAAGTATTTTATAAAGTCAGGCTTGACAACTTCTCCCCTACTTGGATCAACCATATGATCCTTCTTCATAACTGATTTCGACATCCGACTAAATATTAATATTTTAATATTATTTTATTAATAAAATATTATTTTATTCTAAAAATTTTATCTTGTCTCTTTGGTTCCCAAAGTTCTTTATTATGCCTCACTTGACTTCCGAATCACCTTTTATCTCACAAATTCTCTTCTGATAAAATTATTATTATTTTATTATTATTTTCTCGCATATGAAATATTTTATCCTAAACTACTTCTTTCATCTTTTTATCACTTTTAAACATTTAAATTGACCTCAATTTGCATCGGATCAACTTTATTTATCACCATATCAAAGTATGGGGCATTTCAGTATCCCTTACAAGGCATGTCACCATGTCCTTGACCCCTGGTGGTGGTAATGGTGGTAAAGTTTTAATCACTTTGACGGGTGAAGATGCTTCTGTATTTGGTGGCTATGTTTCTAGCCTTTTGATAGCAGCAAGTGATGTGGAAGTAAGGACTTAATTTTCTAGTTGATTTACTATAACAACAGTAGGAAGTAGGATGTGTGTTTGAATAAATTTGACTGGTTCTTTTGATTATTCTGATTCTAATTCATTAATTGTATAACTTTTGACAAGAAGAAATGCAATATATGAAAAAATGAAATAAATAAAAAAAAAACCTCTCTACTTTAGTTAGATAAACATTATATTTTAGATTGTCCAGTATGGTTTATAATTTGATTGTATGTAAAGAGAATTTACTTTTGGTACTTACCTAGCAAAAATATCTTAAAAAAGAAATCAGAAAGAAAAAAAAAACAGCTATAAAAATTGGATATTGACCATGATCTTTAATAGATTTTTGTACAAAGAGCACTCACGTGAACATAGACAGTTGCTTTAACTTAGTGCTTCATCAAAAAGTTGTAATAACTAAGTCTTAATTGTTGAGAATTATTAATGTGGAAGTTTAGTCAATAATTTGGATACTTACAAAAGTTTAAACAATTTCTTTTGTTGGATTAATTATATTAACAAATTAGTTGTTAACAGAAAAAATCCTATTATAAGTATCACATGTGTTTCGAATGTTTGCCAGATTATGCTATGGAGGTTTACTTATTCTCCTTTGGACAATGCTTCTTCTCAAGGTTCTTCATCAACAAAGGATACCCTTATTTATTCTTCTTTGGAGAATGCTTTTTCTCAAGGCTCTTCATCCACAAAGGATTCCTTTATTCATTCTTCATTGGAGAATGCTTTTTCTCAAGGTTTTTCATCCACAAAAGATTCTCTAGAGATGGAAATGAAGATTCCTTGAAATTTATTACCCTAAGGATATAAAAAGTTTCTATTTTCGTTTTTCTTATGGGGAAGGTGGGTTTATAATCCTTCACTTCAATGATGCTGTCTCAAGCTTAATGCTAGTAATTTACAGTTATTGCTATAATAAACTTTGAATAGATATGGTTTAGAAACTTGGATTCATTTTGGATGATTACATTATTGTGAATAAATACAACTTTGGATTTGGTACTCTTAATTTTGGGCTAATCCCATAATTTCTAAAAGCAAGGATTTTCTTTCTGTTGATTGGCATGTTGCTTAAATTTTTCTTCGGTCTAGCAGTTCCCTCTTCCCTTTTCTTAACCATATAATGTCATTTACGGGATGACCATAGGAAACAATTTGAAAGCATTTTTTGAGTCGGAATTGTAGTTTACAAATGCTAAATGACTACTAAATAATTAAGAATGCAAATAGCATTGTCTGTTAACTTGTTATTTTGTTCTGGAAAGTCAGCATTTTCTTCTCAGTGTTTTTCCAAATGATGTATGAATCTTTTGTTGTATTGCCTAGAACTCAGTTTAAAGAGAATGGGTTTAGCTCAGACTATGTGATGTTCATTAATAATTAGATGAATCAAAGCTTGATATTAGCTCAGACATGAAGAGCACTATTTTCCTTAAACCTTTGTACACATGTGGACCACAAGCTTTACAAAATAAATCTAGACCACTACCAATGGGTCCAATATCAAAGTCAAGCATCTATTCTTAATTTTTAAATAATGGCAGACAAAAAAAGATAAAAAGTTACAAAGCATCCATTCTTAATTTACCCTCCCTCCATCTATCAAAACACCACAAAAAAACCTTAGAACATTGTACATATTAACATTCACATATCAACAATATGACAAATACTTGTTAATATCCCTCCAGCACCATCAGAATTCATTACTGAGGTAGAGGCAGTAGGGGCAGTAAAGGCAGCAAGGGTAGTAGGGGGTAGAGGTAGCAAGTTCAGGAAATGGAGCCCTCTTTAAACCACCACGAGCAGGGACATATTTAACACCACTACATGCACCACGATCAATTCCTAAAGTAGTAGCAACAACGGGTTTTCTTTGCACACTAGCAAGTCTTCTTGAAGTTTTAGATGCAACAGCTCTTAATGAAAACCCATTAGCAGCTCCTAATGGAAACCCAACAGCTATTGATGAAGACCTAAGCAAGGTATTTTGCTATAATTTAAAACATAAAAAAATGCATTAGATCATTAAATTGCATATGTGATGTAAAATACTAAATTGCATAATTAATGTAGATTAGCTTTCTATTATGTTGCACTGGAACCTTAGGACAGGTCTTTTTATTATGATCAAGTGAGGAGCATAAGGTGCACTTAATAGTGCTACTCTTCCTAGCATTGCCATGTCTAGCTGGCCCTTCCTTGGGTTCCGTTCATCTGTTCTTCTTGGGCCTCCCAGGCATACGACCAAGTAGTAAAAGCTTCACTAGATCTACTTGCCTTCTCAACTCAGCCATGGTGATGTTAGGTATAGGGTGAATATATTCATTGTATGCCAGCATGAACTTTTCCTTAGAGTAGAAGTTGTCACAATATTACTAAAAATCACCTTTGATGTGACTTATGCAAGCTACTACATGATTGCAAGGAATACCTAAAATACAGCCAAACACAAGTTAGTAAACCCTAAAATATGCAACCAACCAGTGTATACATGAAATATGTTGAGACAACTTCACCTAAATTATTCAAAACACCATATGGGCCAGTTACCCTATTCACCTTCAAGCGGATAGCATATGTCTTGCCACTTTGAAATACACTAAACTTAGAATTGAAGGCAGGCATAACCCTACAACACCCGCCAATGTACTTGGCAAAAACCAACTTTTTTTTTTAATTTTAGGTGTCACCTGCCCTTCCTACGTGTAGGCCTTCTTATACCGATCAAAAAACCTCTTTATTATTTTGACTCTAAGTTCTTCAAACAAAACCAAAATGGGTTTACTCCTTATAAGCCCAATCTAGTGGTTGAAACTCTCGACCATGTTGTTGGTCACATGGTCACTCTTCACACATGGGTTAAAGGTATGCCTTGCCCACAATGTGAGTGGTTTGTCCATTAACCTGTTGTATGCCTATGCATTTTTAGCTTTAATCTTCATCATGGCTTCATTCCAATGCCACTGGTTGTATGCTTTTATAGCTTTCCAGAAGTTCACCTTTATGTTCAACCTTAAAAACCTTTGCCTAAAGTTGCTATAAAGGTGCCAAACACACCTTCTTTGAATGACATGAGGCATTATCTCTATAATTATATCATCTAGGCCCTGCCATATAAGAATAAGTAACAGTTAATAAGTAATTGAAATTAACTAATTAAATGTAAAATAGTAGGTATTTAGGGTTTACCTTTTGCGCATCACTCATCATTGCCAAAGGTTTATTGATGTCCCCAATAGTAGTATTAACCAAGTTCAAAAACCAAGACCATGGGTCACCATTCTCCAGCTCCACCACATCAACAACAACAGGAAACAAACCACAATTCCCATCAATGACGATAGCAGATAGAAAGGCCCTTCCATGTGGCCCTTTGAGGTGGTAGCCATCAACCTTAATGAAAGGCGTACACACTTTGTTAAACCTCTCTTGAAAGCATCAAAGGATAAGAAAAAAACTTTTGAAAGTTGGGTACATGCTTAATTTAGGCTTCTCTAGCTGCATGATGGTTATACTTCCAAGATTTGTATCTTTGACCATTTGGGCATACAAGTGCATGTAAGAATAGGATCTACCATGAGTTATTTTATGATTTTATAATTGATTTTTTAATTATTCTCAATCTATTTTTACTAATTAAATATTAAAATAAATTATAATAATATTTTCTATTTTATTCTATTTCATAAACTTAATAACATAATAATAATTTATTTTATTTATACCTTATTTAATTTTCAAAACAATTATTTTATTTCATTTTCTTACATTTCACGAACTAGACCTGCAGTCGATGACATACCACGGATATCTTGAAAGTGACATCAAAAATGGAAAAGTACCTAAATACCCTCAACAAATAAAACTGGCCGGTCTGGTTCTTCTTTGTACGACTCTGAACATATACCCTGGCTGGCTCAGGGGTTGAGGCAGCGAGTGTTGAGCTTACCTTCATATCCATTCGTGAAATTGAATAGTGGTAGTATTTAATTAGAGCGAACATGAAATTCCGGTACGCCATGGTTTGTTCATCGAACCAGAACCGGAGCATGGAGGCCCACTCGCTCCTGAAGAAGCAGGGGTTCGACGTCTCCTCCTACGGAACGGGGGCTCACGTCAAACTTCCTGGACCCTCCCTTAGAGAACCCAACGTCTACGAGTTTGGGACCCCTTACAAGCACATGCTGGATGACCTCCGCCGTAAAGACCCCGAGCTGTAATCTTCTCTTTTATTCTCGAATTTTTCTTACGATTTTATTTTTAAATACTAATGCCTTTGCTTAATAAAATTGAACCGTTAATGAAAATGGGTATTTTTCTTTCAGGTACAAGCGTAATGGCATATTGCCGATGCTTAAAAGGAACTCAAGTGTGAAATTGGCACCGCAACGTTGGCAAGACAATGCTGCTGATGGTACCTTTGACATTGTTTTCACCTTTGAAGAGAAGGTGTTTGATATGGTCATTGAAGGTTATTTTTTCTGCTTCCTTTTAATTAAAAATAAATAAATTAATTCTATTTCATATTAATAATTTCTTTGTGAGATTATGTCAGAATATTCAGTACAGATGTGAATTTGAATACTTCTTGTGTTTTGAGTAAATTAATTAAGTAATCTATTAAGCCTAAGCCTTAATCCAACTCTTTGGCATGTTGACAATGCAGTATTTGAGCACCGATTAGTATGATAAAATAAAAAATAGGCAGGCAGTCTGAATCATTAATTCTTGTCTGAGACTCTGAGGAGTAAATGAGAATGGTATTATGGAAATTTTTGGTATGTAATGCAGTTTTTAGTTAGGATCTTGCTCTCTCGTTTAAGATTTACTCATGAGTTGGGAAAAAGAAAAGGAGAGGCAGACAGATATGGGTTTCCAGTCTTAGAAAACCCCAACTCTTATGAGATAAATGGCTCTTGTGCAATGCTAATTTCCGTAATTACTTTGCTTATTCTCTAATTGTTCTTTGCACTCCCTCACTTGATTTTTTTTTTGTTTCTTTCTGCTTCCATGTATAATTCTTATTTATATCGCCAACGCTCTGTGATGTCAGTTCGTAATCATCATCACATCAAATCCGAACGATATCTCCCAATTGTAATGCCTGATCACAAAGATTTTATTCACTATCATAGCTATTATTAGAAGTAGTTCAACCTATACTTCTTAGGATTTTATGTCCTTATTAATGCCTGAGTTGTGTGGCTATTTTGCGATTTTATGGGTGGCTTAGGTGAGCAATTGGTCAATTTTTCACTATTCTAGAACTGGTAACAGTTTCACAGATAAGTTGGCAAAGGAAGGTGTTGGCAGGGTTTCTGATTTTCTGATGATATGTCTTTGATTTTGGCCTTTGCTGCATTGATTGCTGTGTTGCTCTTTGTTCGTTCTGTCTGTGTTCTTTCCTTTCGATCTTTCAATTCCAGGGGTTGTTCTCTGCTTGCAATTATTTGTTAAGTGATCGGGAATGTCGGCTTTGCTTTGGTTGGTCATTGCATTTTTTTTCTCGCTGTGATCCTTATGTTTTTGGGTTGTGTGATTGTCTCTGCTGAGCCATTCATGATGGTTGACTGCTATTTGATTTTCGACTTTTTTAGGCTTTCACATGGTGGATTTAAGGGTGTTCTCTTTTTAATGATGTGATTGTGTGTGACTGTCTGGGTTTTTCTCTGCCTTCTCCTTGGTTGATTCAGATGGTCATTGCTTCTGCTTTGTGCTTGTGATACCTTTGCTGCTGGGTTGCATGTTTCTGCTGAGCTGCTTTTGATGGATGAAGTAGGCTCTGTTTTTTGTCCTTGCTCTGCTTGCAAGGTGGATTTTAGGGAGTTTTCTTTCTCATTGTACAGATTTGATGTGTTGTTGGGCTGACATGATGTCTAGCTGGGTGTTTTTTGTTTTTTTTTTTTTTTCTGTATTAGGATGAGACTTCTTCTCATGAAGGTTTCTCGGCTTTTGACTGTTTTTGTCTGCTGCTGGTTTCATTTTTCCATCAGCATGACTCTGGTTGTTTCAGCAGGGTTCTCTTCTTTCCCTGTCTTTTTTCTCTTTATGAATTAGTGAAGGCTCTACTTATCAAAAAAAAAAAAAAATGATGTAATGAATTGGAAATCATGTTGTCATTGCCATCTTCATTTTGTTATGTAATTTTTCAACATTATCGTGTTATGGAAACTGATGATTTAGTCCACTAAATTAGTGAAACCTGTCCAAGTGTCATTCAAGAACCAAGGTGCATGGTATGTTCCATGATGAACAGGTTTGTTGTGAAAATTACGTGGTGGAACAGGTTAGGACTTAGAAGTTCTACTTCCTTTAAAAAACAAAACAATGTCAAATAGGTCATGCTTTCAGTGCTATCATTAGAGAGATGATTTGCCTAGTGGTCAAGGTGTAGACCAGGAAAAAGCTCTCATGGGTAAGGGAGTGTAATATTGCAGGATATTTTGTTTCATTATTTGTCTGAGTTTCGAACAAGAATCCATTTTGGAGACTTGAACTTTTAATTGTCCTGGAGAGTTTGTTGGCTGCATAACTGAATTAATTTCCAATAAACCGTTCATCGAAATAATTATTTGTATGCCCCCCCCCCCCCCCCCCCCCCCCCCCTCCTCGATTTGATACCGTACCTTTCATAAGTTCCTGGAGTCTGTTTTTTTTGTTGGAACATTTTGGCATGTGAACTTTTTTCTCTCTGACATTTTACAGATGTATATTTAATTTTTATCTGTTGATTGAAAATCAACAAAGGTAACATTGGAAGCCATGTTTTGGAGATGATTCTGGTCTCATCCTACTATAGGTTGTTGTCCATTGGCATCTTGGCTAACTTAATTGTTTAAATAATGCTTTTCTGATTACAGCCAAATTTTTAGTTTAAATAGAAACTATCATGATGATCTCTGGAACATTTTTTATCCAGTGACAAATTTGTTTTTTTTTTTCTTTTTTCCTTTTGTCCCTTAAAGTATTTTATTATTCATCATCTTATATGTGTTAATCATGGCAGATCTGCACAACCGGGATCAAGTTCTCTTGAAAAGTGTGCTGGTGATCAACTTAGAGGTCAAAGATAACCATGAGGAAGCAGCCATAGGAGCCCGTCTAGCTTTAGATCTTTGTGAGCAGGTCCCTGTCATTTGATGCTATGAATATTCCATTATGCTTCATATTTTATTAGTTGCCTGTTATGCTTAATTTTTTTTGCTTTTTTATATGATTTTAATGCTTAGATTGAAGCTGCTGAGTCATGGGAGGAATCAATTGATGATATTCTGGCTTCTTTTGAGAACAAGCATCGGCGGAAGCTACTGTATAGCATCTCTTTCTACTGAAGGCATCCTTGATATATGAATAAATTAGTCCCTTGCTTTCCTAGTGCTAATTTGACTCTAGTTGATAATTTTTGTCATTAACCAATTATTCCTTGCGCAACCCACCTTTTTGTTTTCCCTTTTCATGTAAGATTGATTTTCCCGCACGGTCATGAAAGAATACCTCTTTGGATGAAACTTCTGGGATCCTAATACTGATTTGATAATTGGTTTTATACAAGTAATCATGAAACAGGATTGCCTCAGATGAAACTTCTGGGATTGAAATTCTAGTTCGCTACTTGTTATTTATTACATGTAGTCTTGCATGTAACACTATTTGTTTTCTGGTGGTGTGGGCTATAAGAGAGACACATGGATCACAATTCACACATACAGGGCTATGTGTGTGGTCTGTAGGACATGGAGGTCTTGTAATCAAATTAGACCTCCTCTGCAAGCCATGCTGAGCAAGATAGAAGAAACTCTTAATTTTGTATTTGCCCAGAGTTACTTTCAGATTGTAACATTTCTCATTGTAAATGGTAATTTCATCATTTTGTTCAATTTTTTTGGTGCAAAAGGAAAGATAAAAAAGATAAACTTTTATAAAGCTACAGTTATGGACAGTCTTTGACTT
This sequence comes from Theobroma cacao, assembly GCF_053813885.1. Taxonomy (NCBI): domain Eukaryota; kingdom Viridiplantae; phylum Streptophyta; class Magnoliopsida; order Malvales; family Malvaceae; genus Theobroma; species Theobroma cacao. The sequence continues at coordinate 8,136,092 of NC_142648.1, forward strand.
AAGGCTATGATTCTTGAATTCTGAGAACTCGTTTGTTAGTTTTCAAAGTTTAAAGCTCTAAAAATCAACCTTTGGCACTTAAAGAGAAGGACACATCATTAACATATCAAAGAAGAAAAGGGAATTCGATATCTTGATGTCACAATCCTTTCTTCTTTCTTTCCTGAAGGTAAACAGATAATAAAGAATACTGACAAATTGCACGTACAATTTCTTGTATGCTTTTCCCGAAGGTGCAAGTGCAAGTTACATACCGATGTCTGCAATAGAATAGAGAGCCACAAAATCTTGGATGGCTTCCAACGGCAAAGAAACAACCCAAGAACACTAAAGGTCTGACCCGCTATTTGGAGAAAAAGAAATTCGATGTATCTATATAATCCTAGTACTTCAAAAGGACAACACCAGTAAACCAAATACTGCTAGCACCTCCTATCAGCAAAATTCCAGGTTGAGAATTTCATCTGCCCAAGCCATGTCCTCCATTTTAGTTTTAATGTCAGGCTGATCAAACAACTTATCCTTGCTATTCTTTGGCAACAGCAGGCAACTGACAGCATCACTACCACAAGGTAGATAGTCCTCATGGCCATACGGCCGGAAGAGCTCCTCCCATGATTCAGAAGCTGAGGGAGGTACTTCCCACAATTCCATAATGGACGGCTCATCCTTCCATTCATCCCACTGATCCAAACAGGGTTGTTCTTTGACATTTCTGTATTCCTTGACAACTTTCTTCATGGTGCGTTGTGTCATTGTTTTCTCTGCATTGTTTGCCTCCTCTTGGATTGGATTGCAAGAAACATATCGAGCACAGACGAAGGAAACAGTTGTGAAAACAATCCACTTGTCAATGAATTCTTATTCTCCGCCGCCATCATGTCTTCAAACTCACGTTTCTTTGTCTGATAAACAGCAGCAGCCTCCTCCTCAGTGCTATAGGTACCTAGCCATAGTCGTTTCTTGTTAAAAGGATCTCTAATCTCTGAAGCAAACTTACCGCAAACCTTCTTCGAACGCCCTCAAGCATACTCGAAGATCTTCGAGGTCTCCTAGAGCCCGTACCATCATTAATGTAATGTGAAGAATTTGAAGAGCACGATTTATGTGACGCAGATGAACAAGAAATCTCCTTGACCACACGCTTAGTACCCACAATCTGGTTCTTCCTCTTCTTCCAATAATCTATTTCTTCTTCATCGCTTGACAAATCTGTAGCATCAGGGTCATTGTATATAACTCGAAGCTTCTTGGGCAGATTCAAACCTGGCTTCATGATTAACTCTTGTCCAAATTATCACTCAACTCAAACTTAATGTTTTCAAGGCCTGGCGTTATGTTTGACTGTCATATTTATAGTATAAAATTGTTAAACCCAGGAACTAGGAATCCCTTCAACAAGGTGGATTCAAGTTCGAGGAAAAAGCAGAAAAAGGAAAGAACATCTTTTACATATCATTGCCAGCTTGAGTATCAAGAAAAGCCATAAAGTTATTTCCTTAAATTCGAAAACACAATATAAGAAAAAGGAAGAAGGAAAAAGGAAAAGAAAAGAAAGAAAAAAATACAGTGTTGTGTCCTTCATGTGCCACTGGCCTTTGCCCAAGGCAAGTCTTTGTCAGGGTTGAACAACTGATCGGTTCGCTCGGATTTATCCATCATAATCAAAAATCAAATGGATTAAACTTTTTTTGAACATCGACCTAAGCGACTAAACTTAAAGAGAGGATCGAACTGACCAAAGATCAAATTGATTCGATCGGTTCGGTGTTAGACCAAGAGAATAAAAATTATCATTTATTTTTACAAATTACAACACTAAAATTTATAAATTTTATCCAAATTATGAAATATATAAATAATCTAAACATTAAAAAAAATAATATTTTTTCTTTCACTCACTTAAATCATAACATTTAACATTAACAACAACAACATCCTTAAAATTGACATCCATAACCACAAGAGTCAAGACAACCTTTATCCTTTCACATAAATCATTAAATTAACATTTAAGAGTTCTAACCTCTAAGTTCTAACTTTTAAGAGTCAACATAAAAAAGAAAATAAAATTAACTCTGGCAATAACTTAGTAAGCAGTAAATAGGATATATATATTTTATATTTATATATAATATTAAGTGGGGTTTTTGATCTATTCGATATAAAAATTTTATGATAAAAAATAGACTAAATAAATTGATTGGATCAAACTTTTTAGATCGACGGGCTAAATGGACTAATCAGACCAAACTATAGTACCTAAATTGCATTTGATTTGATCGGATCATTAGGCTGATTCAATTTTACTCACCCTTATTCCTTGCACAGTATATAGAAACAGAAAGGAATTTTTTTTTTGCTTTTAATAAGTCAAATGAATAAAACCGCATAACATAAAAATTTAAAAGAGTAATCGCAAACAACATCTCAAATATACAGAAAGTTCTTTCATTTCTAAAATAAATTTGATGAATATTTCATTTTCCCTAACTCTGTTTCCTAAAATGCTTCTGGTTGTTGCAATGCAGTGGATAATACATTAATAGCCTTCAACATTTGTAAATGTGCTTTTATTTTGTTCAATCAACGCATTCAACTTTTATTTTAGTGTAAATGAAGAACTTTCATTATGAGAAAAGAATAGTATTATTTGTAACAAATTTTGTTATATAAAATTTTATTTTATTTTTTATATTAAGACTATCGTTGATCCATCTCGGACAACACTACCCCAACCTTGAATCTCCCTTTATCGTCTTCAGTCCTCCACCTTTCTCCTTGCCATCTTTCTCATCCTTGAATCTCTCTCTCCTTTTTATATGAAGACAAATCTCTCTATGGATTTGACAAGGTATAATAATTAAAAAAAAATTATTGAATTATATTAAAAAAAATTAAATAAGTTCCTTTTTTTATTATATTTAGTTAAATTCTTGGATTTTTATTTTGAACCGAATAAATTTTAATGATTAATTGTTGACTAATTATCATTAGTCAATGACACATTATTTTATGTCATATGACATTGATGAGATATGCTAACTTTTCATAATGAATGATGATGTGGCGTGAAGAAGTGGTCATGTGGTAGTCTCACCCTCTATTGTGATAAGTTCATATATCATGTCAGTTCTACGTGAGTATAAAATGATAAATGTTATTTTGACTAATGGTAATTAATCAACCATAACTATACTATTTAGCTTAAAACAAAAGTAGATGGGTTTGATAGAATCAAATAGAAGAATGAAAACTTGTTTGAGTTTTCTTGAAATAATCAAGAAAAATCTCAATTTGACCTAACTTTCATATCATACACCAAGTTACTTCCTTATATCATCTAGCTCCACCTTATTGCGTTCGTCCATTTGGAGCCTCTAAACCTTTTTATGCAAGATGGTATGATGCTAGTGCTTATTATAACTACTTGTGAAACCCCTAACTTTTATAAGAGGATAGTTGGGCAAATCCTTAGGTGAGCTTTTGACATTTGTTATACTTGATTTGGTTTATTAATTATAAACCATTCCATGTATTCTTTTATCCTTCGTGGATGCCATCTTGGTTGGCTATCATCGAAAGAACAAAAATTTTTTTAAGTTTGGAAGGAGTCAAAATATGTGATTTTTATAAAATAATCTAATGGACATAAAAAATGGCAGTACTGGCTCATTTGGTATTGATATTACCTAAAATGATTTTTTCATAATTTTTAAAGTACGTTTGTTACGATAAAAAAGAGCTTAAAATTTAATTTCAGTCGAACTTCTTTGATTTTGTTCTTAAAGCCAAAATTTAGATTTTGATTCTTTTGGAATTTGATTTTTTTTTATATTTTTATTGAATCCAAATGAAGAGAGGGGTGTTTGCTTATTTACATTAAATACCTTAAGTAAACAAAGCGTAAAAAAGAAAGAAATAAAAATGAGGACATTTACTTAAATGGTATTAAATGTAAACAAGTTTAATAGGCTTTCCTTGGCATCTTGGAGTGTCACATCCCATTTTATGGTGGAACATGATCGGCGCATGAACCTAGACAGGTATAGCCCGCTAGGTTCAAGCAAGCCTTTTTAACGTTCATCATTAAACATTCATTAATGCGGAAACTCATCAAATATCCATAAGCATAAAATATCAACTCATGCATACCATCATACGCAACATTACATATATATGAAACTTCTTAACATATTTGGGTAAGTGCAACATTTCATATATCATCAGAGTGCCATAATTCTAGTGCACCATAATATTTACATGTCTCGACACCATTGAGCATTCATATGGGCTTTTGAGCCACTTTATGCATTTAACGTAACACTCATATTGTAATATACACAAATCGTTGGCTACATTATTGTAACATACTCATAATCCATAAAACATGTTCATAGTCTATAAATATAAACATAACATAGACTGACTCATTAGCGGAACATGACCTAACTTGCTAGGCAGTAAGAGGCTACTAGAGACTTACCAATGAGGAATGAACGGATCATGTCTCTATGAAACTGGTTTCTAGCAAAAGAGTTATCACTGATCTACAAAAAAATACTGAAAGAAAATAAGGTGTGAGTCACAAAGACTTCGTGAGTGGATATGGGGAAAGGGACAAGCTAGGGGATACAAGTTTTTTGTAACCATGCAATTATAGATACATATGATTCATAAATCCTTTCACATTACCATGATGTTCATGAAACATAGCATTTAATCATCCTCTAAATAACATTGCACGGAAAACATCTTTGCATAATTATTAGAAATCATTTAGTTACGAAAACCTCTCTAAAATCACTTGAGAAGTCAATTTTTCAACAATTCTTTCAATACATTCTGGATGTATCGATACATATAAGGAATCTATTGATACCTTTGGTAATGTATTGATACATTTCACACAGAATGTTTCCTGTAGCATTCTATTGAAAATATATCGATACATACCTCATATGTATCAATACTTTTGCCACATAATCCAACTTTCTAGGCATTTTCTTAAATCTAACTCATTCATAAGTCTTTCTAGCATTGATGGATCATTCCTTAGGCTAAGGTTTTGTTTAACCAAGCTAATATCACCACATTATAGTGTGAATAACATCATTAATACTCATGTAATCATAAACTAGGCATTTAAGCATAAATCACAAGGCAATATTCATTCAATCATTTCTCTAACTCATTAATCTCATTCATCATAACATTCTAACTATGAGTGGGTTTGTCCTATTTGGACGAATAATGATTTAACCCACACTATTTTGGGTTCTTAATGCGTTCTTGTGAATGACACATCGGCCTCATCCATTATCTATCGAGTGGTCCCACCCCATTCAGGCGAACAATGGACAAAGTCTTGACTACCGTCTGGTTCACCTCGCGTGAACAATCATCAATGTTGCGTAAGTGGCATTTCATCCTCACTCACAGTCATCATAGATCTTTTGAGCTTAGGATCGTTCTCATCCTTAGCTTGCATCATGAACATATAACATCTCCATAAATCATCATCATACTTAGCTTATAGTGTATATGACTATCTCAACACATACATTTCATAGTCTCATAAATAACTTACATGATTAGCCCATAGTGTATATGACTATCTCAACATATACATCTCATGGCATACATTTCATAATCTCATAAATCACTTACATGCTTAGCCCATAATGTATATGACTAGCTCAGCATATACATCTCATGGCATATATTTTATAGCCTCATAAATCACTTACATGCTTAGCCCATAGTGTATATGACTATCTCAGCATATACATCTCATGGCATACATTTCATAGCCTCATAAATCACTTACATGCTTAGCCTATAGTGTACATGATATACTTAACACATACATCTCATGGCATACATGTTACAATTTAAAAAATGGAACTCATGCATCCAACATTCTTATCATGCTACATTATATCTAACATGTGCATAATAACATTCATACATTAACCATAGAAATATCTCATACCCACACTAGCCCGAAAGTCAGAGTAATCTAATGGACTACAAAAATAAAAGAGCTTGTTTCCCCTAATTGAAAACTAATGCTTAGTAGCACATTTACATACATAGTAGATTCGTAAACAATTTGAAAATCATTGTATCACACATATCACAATGATTATCAAATCAAGTCCTTTGAGCATTTCCTTGAAAACTTCATAAAACCTTGTAGTTCAAATCCTTTAACTAACCATTTATGGAAATAAGTTTTCAACATGCTTGAACAACCATTTCCAAAAACATTATGCTAATTTCCATATTAAAATACTTAAAAAGGTGTATTAACTCACCTAATTGGAGAGTCAATTCCTAGCTCCAATCATAACTCTGTTTCGGCGTCATCCGTGGAGTTTTCAAGTGTTCCTATCATATAACAATCATCACAATTATTTCCTAGAATAAAATCTTGTAATAATCATTTTAGGTACTTTCAAAATTACTCGTTTTTAGCTAAACTAATTTTCTAGCTAAAACCCATGCTTAGAAACCCATTAATCTCTCATCCTTAACTTAGGCTAGCTTAGATGCTTAAGAAAATCACAAAGCCTTTAAGATTTAATGACCAACAAAAAATCTGAGCAACAAAATCATATTTCAAAAACTAGAAATCAAGATTTAAAGTTTCCAAAGGCTAAAAATGTCACCTTTTTCATAACAACTCAAAACCATATCATTTAATCATAAAAAATGAACACATAAGTTAAAAATTAGTTGAAAGAGTTTAAGAGTTAGGGTTTTACCTTGCAAATGTGGCTGAGGGTTGCCAACCCTCAAAAAATGGGGTATATTTATAAGCTAGAATGTAAAAATACATTTTTACTCCTTTTATTTTTTTGAAATTGACAAAATATATCGATACATTTGGTTTGGGGGAAAATGTATCGATACATTATGAACATATATCAATACATGTTCATCAGAAATCCTTTTGGGCTAAATGTTCTTTTTACTTTTTACTCTCCATTTACTTAAGATATTTAATGTAAATAAGCAAACAACCCCCTATTTGGATTCAATAAAAATATCAAAAGAATCAGAATCAAAATCCAAATTTTGGTTTCAAGAACAAAATCGAAAAAACTCGACAGAAATTAAATTTGCGACTCTCATTTGCCATTGCAAACGTATTCCAAAAAATATGAAAAAATATCATATTTGGTCATTTAAAAACCAGAGGAATCATTACTAGCATTTTTTTATTCCTTAAAGATTGTTCTATAAAAATCACATATTTTGACCCATTCTAGATTTAGAAAATTTTTGCTTCAAAAGTGACAAACAACTAAAAGTGTCAATGAATTCTTTTGAAGGTTAAAACTAAGTTTGATGTTTAAAATATGTAATCTATATGCTCACCTAAGGATTTCCTAACTTATCCTCCTACTTAGTGTGGGATTTCACATAGAGCAAAAGTCTCGAGACCTAACCAAGAGGTAACGAGACCTTACTGCCCAAAAAGAAAGTCTCAAGACTTGAGTCGAGAAACCTTCAAAAAAGAACCGTTTTCTAAAAGTATCACGACCTAGGATCAATTCTCGCTACCTCAACGTTAAACTTTACAAAATAAAGGGTTAAACTTGTCATTTCACCTCTTAAATTATAAATATGTTGCAAATTCTGAGCCCTAGCTTATTTTTTCATTTCCTTAGCAACCAACAACTTTTTTTTCAACTTTTTTAACTCTTTTTCAAGCTTTAAAATCATTTTTCATCAAGAGCAAGCGATTTCTAGCTTTTAAATTGGTTTTTCAACAATTTGGAGGTAAGGAAATGATTTTCTAACATCAAAAGTTTATGGGTTTTCCTTTTGAGTTTCTGTTAAATCCTAAAAAAGTGAATTTATTTTAAATGCTAGGTTTCAAGCTTTGTCCACCTTTAAGAGCTCATCAAAGTAAAGTTATCACTAACTAGAAATGATTTGTAAGGCTAGATTTTAGTTTAAGTATGAAAAACAAGTTTAATGGAGATTTAGATTACTTGGATGGAGATTGATGCCCAAGATTATACTTAGAATGCAATTTTTTAATGCTAGAAATGATATTGATACTGTTTAATTGTAGCTAGGCATAGTAGAAAAAGTTATAAATTTTGGAGAAGCCGAGTACTTGTTGAAAGTTGAGAAAATGTTCAAAATACTCCAAAAAGGTGAGTGGATACATCTTTCTAAAGTATTTTCTATAGTAAAGCTAAGTATGATTTATTGAATAAGTTGCCTTGCAAGATTTGAATGCATTGTTGACAATATTTAATAAAAAATGTTTATATCCAAGCATTTTCAAAGAATGTCTTAGAGTCTATATATGTATGTAAACATCTCTACTATGTATTAGTTTTAAATAAAAGGAGAAAAACCCTTTCAAATGTTTCAATTCCATTATGATGATGAATGAAAAAGGTGTATGCATTACAGATGATAAATGGACGTAAGTTTCTCACCTTCATCTTTGATGTTAAGTACAATAATGGAGCATTTTGAGAGAATACAATGCATGATAAAACTAGGATTTGTCAAGTCTTCAATATTTAATCTACAAGAGTTTTCCTTGCTTTCTTGCTTGCTTGACAACTTTTTTTCTTTAGAGAAAACCTTGCTTAATTGTTGCTCTCAAGCGCTCTAAAAAAGTCATTAAATAGATATCATAATCCTTTTTGAAATAGAAGTTTGAATATTGCAAAACCTAAGATATTGGGCCAATGTTATTGTGCCACTCCTTTAGTGCTGTGATGCTAACTTCTTTGATTTGGTTGGCCATGCATTCCTTTTCACAACACCGCAACGCCTAACATTCTATCTTGCTACATTTTTCTACTATACTACTTTGACTTGTGACTGATTTTCTCTTTCTCTTAGACTAAACTAGGCAAAGTGGTAAATATGAAAGTTTTATCCTTTCTCTTAACTTTCCAATGGCTTAAAAATCAAGTCAATTGAACTTCCAAAATGAAAGTTATGCTCAAAATACTAGAACATGTGAAAAAGAAGCATGGACCTTGCATGCACTTTCTTTCATCAATTCAAGCCCTTTCAATTGCACACCTACAAGAGCAACAAATTAACTTAGATAATAACTAAACTAAATGCAAATTATCATCAAAATAACATAAATAAATTAAATTAAATATTTCATTTTAGTCTTCCACCAAGCTTAGAAAAATTCTACACTTGCTTTACTTGAGCTATTATTTCTTCTTTCACAATATTCAACCTAAAACATCTAGCTCCTAGCCTTTGTAGAGGCATTCTTGTTATACTTTGTACTCCTCTTGTAAAGGTTTTAGTTTAACCTTGAAAAGCTATCCATGGGTTTCCGGATTAGCTCGTTAAAAACCATTGCTAATGGGTTTTGCTTCATCCCATGAAAAAACATTGTGAGGGTTATCACTTGATTCTGTTAGAAAGTCGTTGTAAGGGTTATTGCTTGATCCCATGAAAAAACTATTGTGAGGGTTATCGTTTGATCTCGTTAAAAAGTAAGAATCTTTTTAGTGGATTGAAAAGTTCTTATTGAGCCAAGAGAGTGCATGTAGGCAATAAAGAAAGCTGAACCATTATAAAAATCTTGTGTCTTACTCTTAATTTTTCTATATTGTGATTTATTGCTTGCTTTTGCCTTTGGAAAATATTTTACCTTGATTTGTTGTTTATGCTTTGCTTGTATTTAGCTTAAGAAAATATTTTATTTATTTATTATTTATGCTTTGCTTGGATTTGACTTAGAAAAATATTTTACCTTGATTTATTATCTGTTCTTTTCAATTTATTATTGAAAACTTGCTTGGGAAAATCACATACTTTGTTTTTTACATAAGAAGAAATTTTAGTTGCCAAAGTCTTGATTTTTATACTTAGTTTTCAAAGGAATTTTCAAATACCAATTCACCCCCTTGGTATGCTTATTGAGACTTCGACACTAACAATCTTCAGAACAAGTATCGATACTTAAAAGACAAAATGCCTTAGGGAGCATTTTGTGTGAAAAGTATTGATACTTAGAAGACAAAACGCCTTGGAGAGCATTTTATGTGAAAAATATTGATACTTGAGAAGGAAGTATCGATGCTTAGCGGTCAAAATGTTTTAGAGAAAGCATGCCACGTGGGAAAGTATCGATATTTGTCAAAATGTATCGATACTTGAGGTGAAAAGTACAAAAAAAGAAAAAGAAAACTTCGAGCTAAATGACTATCTCACTTTTTATCTAAAACAAAGCTGCCTCTTCCTCATTTTTTCCAATTTCTCTCAAGTTTGGTTCAAAAGTGACTTAAACTCAAGTTTTAAACCAATTAAGATAAGGCTTCCAATCATTTGAACATCTCTACCAATTGGTTTTTGAATTTAGCTTTTCTCACTAAAAGAATTTGCATTCTTCTCTAAGGTGTAAATGTTTTCAAGTTGGTTTTCTTAATGTAAGCTCACCTAAGTGAGTGTAAGCAAGGATTGACTAAATGATGGTGTGAATTATGAGTTAAAGAAGCTTTTCAGCTAACCTTGAGTATGAAAAAATGTGCTGATTGATTATATTTATTGATTGGTTTAGGTCCTGTTGTAGCTCCAAAGATTGATAGCTAGAGGAGCTCGGCTAGGTGGTCTTGCATTGAGTTGGTGGCATATAAGGTGAGTGGACTTGCATTGAAAAATATTTACTATGAAATGCATGAAAAAATTTGTATTTGAAATGTATGTGCCTTGGAAGTTTCTTTGTTATGATTTGACAAATGTGGTTAGGCACATGTTTATGAATAAATGATTTTAAATACATAGTTGCGTTGAAAACAAGCTTTTCAAATTGTGTAAAATTTTCACGCTATACCATGTTGTGAGTAGTTGTGATTTCAAAAGTAAATTTTTGAGATGTGATGATATTGCTAAACCTATAAGTGTTGCTTTCAAATATGTGTGCTAGAATCTTTTTTCATATCAAGAAAACAATGAATGAGCTTATATTGGAAGCCATGTGTTGGGAATTTAAAGAAAACAAATGCTTTAAATTCAAATGATTATATGTGCTAGAAATCCTAGATGTTGCTATTATATTGGTACCAAATGGGTACTTTGGATGGCAAGGTGGTGAAACCCCTTACTTGTGGTATTCTGCAATGTTTTAAAATGGTAAAGGATTTTTTTAGGCTTTTCATGAGATAGATGGTTTTGGTGGAGTATCTTAGGTGATGGAGTTGTCTAGGCAACAACATTGCTAGACATTGTGCATAATGGGAGATCATCCTCTCTAGCAAAAGAAAGAGGAAATGGTGCTAGCCTTGTGGTCGAAGGATGGCACAAGTGTTATATGAAGTCATTGGCTATAAGAACTGGACCATTTCATGAGGGTTAGTTACCTAGAGATCATCATTGATGGTGGGGAGTGAAATACTCTATCCTTGGCTTAAGGTCAATGAGACTAAGCATATAGCGCTTCACTAGTGGGCTCCACCAGGTTATATCGATGAGTGATGTAATGAGGTTGAAACTATTCTTGGTTGATCAATAAATCTAGTTTTTAAAGTATGTTTCGAAAAGGAATACTGTGGAATAGTAAAGTTTTGAAAAACGCATATGGTTATTTGTTGAGTTGTAATTGAAAGCTTTGGAAAAATGTTCAAGTTCTTCAAAATTGTAGAAAATGAAAGAAGTATCGACATATTACGTATCGATACTTGTTCTTTGGGACTTTTTCAAAGGTGATTTTGGAAAAGAGGTATTGATACCCTTCGCAAAGGTATTGATACTTTCAAAATATAATAGGTGCAAAGGGTATCATGTTATGCAAGTATCAATACTTGAAATGAAAGTATCGATACTTGTAGTCTGTTTTCTCAAGATATGTGAATTTTCAACTCATTTTACTTGTAAATGCCTTGCCACCCTTGGATAAAACTTAAGTATACTCTAAATTAATTTGAGAACTGAAATTGCATTCGTGGATTTGGTTTCAAACTAAATTTCATGGTTTTAAAATAAATATGCATGGTGGTTATAAATTCCCTCGTTTAGCTGGTTATGTCCTTCACTGAGTTATATGCTCACTATTTTCAAATTGCATGTTATGGTTTTCAGATTCAGAGGTAGCTAGATCGTAGTTCTTGAGGAGCTTCATACATATCCCTTTTGGTAGTACTTGGCCATGGCATTCAGTAGACTACTCTCACCCTGTGTCATTCCACTGTACAGTCATGGGTCCAAGTACATGTGATTGGAGTCATGAATGGACATGGATGTAGCCACGAGTTGGTAGTATTTTAAGACATTTTGGATGATGTGTACATATATGTATAACATGGTGTTTTGGAGTATATGATGTTATGTGATTATGAATGTAAGCTATACATATATCAGTGAAGAAAGTTTCACACATGTATGAGTACGAGGCTTGCATGGGCGTAGTAGACTATGCCTATTGGGCCTTCGAGCTGGTCATGACTCTGAGATTGGGTTGTGACACCAAGTTACTTCTTCATCTCATCTAGCTCCACCTTATTGTGCTAGTCTTTTTTCTTCCATTCTTTCAACCATCAATCATCCACAATTATAAAACAATATTATGAAGAAATCTATAACCAATGGTTCGGAAAACTCATTGAATAATCACAATTAAAATATAGTTCATCAATACTCAAAATTTACCAAGTTTCACTTTAAAAAAATCGAAATTTCACAGGGGATGACAAGGAAGCATTGTTGGTCTACATAGGACCTTCTAGCATGATGCTAAGCAACTAGATGACTATTGAGTTGCTTGTTATTCTTGAATCTTTTACAAAGTAATATATCTGCCGAAGAGGATTAGTAATGTCTTTCATGTATGGACCTTTCATTTAAGCATTATCATTTTAATAGAAAAGACACATATGGTGCATTTTCATATTTCCTCCTTAACCTTTTCATTTTTTTTTTTTGAAAGCTTGTGATTTAATCTCATCATTTGAATTACCATTTTTGCTTTCGTGCTATACAATCTCTTATATTTCTTCAGTTTCACCCATTTCCAGGTTTTGAAGTAATAAATATGAAGATTGTTATGACAATAATCCAGGATTGGGTTAAAATAATACATGATTTGAAAATCCAAGGTGCAAGTTGTACATTTTTTCTTCAAGAACCAATTTGTACATTTTACCAAAATTTAAACACCAAACGTGCAATTAACTCTTCTTTTTACCCTTTTTTAATCCAAATATATGTTTCTTTTCGGGCTTCAACTCTTTCCTTCTAACAAGCCCAAATTATTATTATTTAGTTTAATATGTAAATAAGAATAAAATTTATTAGTATATATAAACAAAGATTAATATAAAATGATCTTACTGATTTAAAAAAACTAATTAATATTAAGACTTTTATTTATGTTTTATAAATTGAAATCTCGTTTTGGTCAGTTATTTAAGAAAAATATGACTCCATGCAAGCAGCATGTTGATGTTATTAATACACAATCTGTGTATGGTTAAATGGTTTAAAAGACAATTTAGTTAATAATTTAATATGTAAGAGTAATTTAGTTATCAGTATCATATTTAACTAGCAATGAGTTTCTTACTTTCTTTAATCACAATATAGATGAGGCAGTAACACGAAAATGGGGATAATCATTGGGCTTTCCATTTGACCAGCATTCATCTGAACAGAGGAATTCACTTGGTAAGTTGCATAAGTTTCTTCTATCTATAATTTGATCATTGTTACATGTTAGCAAACAAACTATATGTCTTGGCATCGAGAACAATCTGTCTAACTGAAGCTACAGCTCCGATTGCTACTAACGCTGATGATGCAACTGCTATCAATGTATTTCCCCAGAATACTAGGCCCCTTTTTGATGGCTTGAAAGTGAGATTGTAGAAAACCATAGGCAAAATAAAATCCAGAGGAATAACTCCAAATGCTCCAAACAATGCCATAATGTCACCAAAGAAAGGTAGAATTGCAGCTAATGTAGAGGCAATAATCACTGAGAGTGACCTGAAAACCAGCCTTGGCATGACATTACGTGCCGAGAATTGATCCATCTTCGGGTTTGCAAACCATTTTTCGAATAGTTCATTTGTTGGTTGCAAGTAAATCTGCAGTAACAAATAAAAAAATGGTGTCAACAAAATTTGCATAGTGTTAAATGGAGTCAGCTGGGCTAATTTGACCAGGGTTCGGGCTAGTGGTGTGTGATATTGTCTAGTTTGTACATATCAATGACTCAGATCAATGATCTATTCCTTTTCCCTTTTTCTTTCACCTAACTCTGATTATTTCAGTTGTTATATCAAACATTAAGTTCAAAGGCTTGTAATTGAAGCTAAAGAAGAATTATGTTGGATCTGGTTATCATAACTGAGTTGGACCCTATGGCAATAGTACTTTAGAGTAAAAGGACTAATCTTGTATGTGCATTGGCCAACGTTTTCTTCTGGAGTAGGCATGAATTGAAGATGAGGCACAACATTGCTTCGCAATTGACATTAAATTAAAACTGGTTGTAAACGCAGGACAAGCCCCTGCTACAATAAAGAGCTGCTCATCAGCCCATCAAGTAAGTCCAGGGCTTGGACAACTAATAAACCTAATTAGTTTTAGTTGGAGTTTTGTTTCAAGGAAGACGATCTTAAGTGTTTTAGCATAATTTTTTTGGTAGGCCTGTATCGGAGTTCTATTAATGAAGAGTTCTTACCACAGTGATTGTAACCAGTTGCATAAGAGTGAAGATGTTGGTTACCAAGAGAAACCAAGTGGGCAGCAGTGGCCTCTTTTCACCCATAAAATTGGAAAGAATTGTTGGTTGAGACTGGTTACCAAATGCCCAATACCCAGAGATTGACACACTGATATATGTGCTGACTATGACAGCAAAACAGATGCATAATCCTTTGAACATCTTGCCCTTGACCGGAGGAGCTATAGTTGCCTACAAGAGAGATTTTCTGTTTAGAACCCCACCTTTATGTTAAGACTTTAAGAGAGCCAAATTGGAAGAAGAAAAAGCATATTGGGAAGCAAAAGTTTACTCAAGGATGTCGCACAGGAAAATCAGATACAATGTATATATATTCTAGTGTTTGAACAATTTGCAAAGGGAATGGAAAATTACCTGTATTTCAGGGATAATTCCGCAACCATACGTGGTGGCAATGATTGAAATACCATTTATAGCACCAAGAATACGGTTTTCTTCGGACCCCTGTATTGAGTAGTCCTTGTTAGGTGCATTCCTGGAATTCCCTGCCAAGACAGCCACTGTAAACACAATGTGTTCTATACATAGATAGAAACTCACTCCATTAGGTAATTTTCTGATTTCTGACCTATGTGTATCGAACCAGCAGTGACGCATGCGCTGTAAGCAAGACAAAGGAGTAGAGAGGCAAGGTTGATATGTCTTAGTGAATGGAAGGATGGTATTTGTGCCAAGAATAGTGGCACAGCTCCGAAGATAATTATAAACTGGTACAGCTGCATTTTCCCACTTGGATTGTATAGCAAGTAAATGAACTGCATAAGTCATAGTATATTAGAATACAAATTGATACAGAACAAATTAATGATCATGATACTAACAATTTTACTATAAGAGTGTTTGCGGACTGAGGCAAAAAAGAAACTGACCTTAAGGCTTTGTCCTCCAAGAAGAATGCAGCCAATAACAGCACCATAGCATATTGCAAATTGAAGTGGACCAACAAAATATTTGCCCCATCTAGGTCCTGCCAAATTACTCCTTTGGTTAATGAAAATTGTCTATGCAAACTGGTAAAGCAGCGAGTCAAAATCTAGTGTTTGATAAAACAACAGGGGAGAAGAGATTTAGTGGATCCATCAAAGATTGTATTCACCAAGAATATCTCTGGCCATGTCCCTAAACCGACGTTGGCGCTTCCCAAGCTGAGCATGATGATCCAAAACCAGAGAGAGAAGATTGTAGGAGTAGAAGGTCACTAGACCTTGAAGTGCTGTGATTAGAACACCAGGTACCCAGCCTAGCAAGGCCAGAGCAAAGGGAAAACTAAATATAACTGGGCCAACAATTGATGTGGTCAAATGATATCCACAGTGCAACCATGAACCTACAATCAAAAACATGATGGGTGAGTTGGATATAAACTTTTCATCATGGAAATCGAAATTCTTTCTTGAGCATGAACTTAAACTACTTTGTATTTCTTCTAATTATGCTTGCGGGTTGCTTCGAAGGTAACTCACCTCGTGATTTGAGTACGAAAAGAGCTCCTGCATCAAGCTCTTCCGGAGACTGAACAACACCATTTTCCTTGTCAGTCGAGGACAAATCATTGGAGTTTGGAGCAACAGTGCCCATTCTTCTTTTTCTGTGTCTGCTCTATCCTAATGGACTTGGAGCTGATCAATTTGAGAGATAATGATATTATCCAGCAGCAACATAAACAAGTCCAAGGCTACAAAGCCTAACTGGTACTTTCATTGTGATGTAAGATTGAAAGATCAGTCCAACCTGATGACTGAAGAAAATTGGCAGCCTTTTTTTCTAGAATCGAAGTCAAATTTGGACTACTCAAAAGAGATGGGGACGTTCACGGTGAATCCAATGAAGGTAATCATATTTTATTGGTCAGTATTCATGTTATTTTTCAATTGTTTTTTGTTATTCTATGAACTTTGAACAATGAAGTTTTGAAAGAGGATGTTAGAATCTCATTAAATGGAAGGCGAATTCATCCACTGTATTTTGTTACGGACTAATAGTGACATTGGGTTGAATTACGTCCAACAAATTAGAATAAAACAAGTCTATCACCTTACAGTTACCTGGTCATTGAGGATGCAAAGCCACCCCAGAGTAGAGTCTAGGATGATTAAGCTTTGCTAATCAGTTCTAGATAGCTGCACCCTTTTCTTCTTTGACCACGTGCTTGGATTTTCTAAATGCAACCCCATATTCCAATATCTAGCAATGATGGGGACAAGATTGATAAACAGCAACCACTACAATCAATATTGTGGTGAGTTTCATGGACCATTTACTTTGAACCGCAAATATACACGGTAGTTGTAATGGAGGAATTATTAGTTTAGAATTATTTAATTTTCTTTCGAAAAGTTGAGATAACCGATATATATAAATACAATGGGAGTAAGTACATAAGGCTGTTGTAAGTCTTCATACTGCGACATGTAATTAAATTTATGAGGTTTTGACAATATTTTTTCTGTTTTATTAATGGAAAGTGTGAATTCATATACCAACAATTAACTATGTCTCGTATTATAATTTGTTAATTTTATATAAAATTAATTGACCTTTCATAAGCAAATGGAATGAGTTTAGGTTGCAACCAGGTCTACGCATTCGAAATTTACAAAAGAAAAAGACAAAAAGGTGACCAGACAAGTTTTACTTTGTGAAATAAAAGAGAGAAATCGGGAGCGAAAGAAAGAAAGAGTAAAAGTGAGAAACAGCAATAAAGAAGAGTGGTGGAGGAAAAAACAAAAATGTCAATATACGCTGATCAAATAAGAATATAACTAAATTAATTACTTAATGATCAATATCATATATTAATCAAAACTCTATATACCCTTTATCTTTAATTATAATTCCTTTTATGAAATTAAATTAAAAAATTTACTAATTATTATTTTCCTATCGGTATCGACTTTTTTATTCCTGCATAACAGTTTTAATTTTTATTTTAGCAATATTTATGTCTGTGTGTGTATATATAAATACACACACATATATATATATATACTCAAAAAAATAAAAATAATGTAGATGACATACATACTCTAAAAAGGGATATGGGTGGTCATCGGAGCAAAAACTTATGAAATTCGTCATTCCGCATTATCATGGAGAAGTGGCAGTGAAAGAGAAACAACGACGTCGGTGGAGATATTTGGGGCTACCTGGGTTTCGGATTCTGTAAATGTTCAGGATGCAAAGTAATGCATCTCTATTCGCACATAGAGTACATAGCCATGCGTTGAAAAATTTTCAAATATATTTTGCCATCAACTTGTATAATCAATTTTGCTTATATATATATATGTATGTATGTATGTACGTATATATTAGAAGAGAGAAAAGATGAAGACTATAAATGAAATATCAATGTGATTTATCTTTGCTTTCATCACTTTCCTCCTTGTTCGAGCCAAAGACTGAAGTGAAGGGTGGGTTGAGGAAAAGGGTGTGAGCAGCTTTGATTAGTCTTTCCTCCTTATGAGTTTTAGTTCCATTCCTTTCCTTTTTCCTCAATCAAATGTACCCTTGAGAGTACAAGCTCCTTTCGCTTCTATTTAAGTGCTAGAACTAAACTATAAATAGATGTACATCTTAAGCTTTATTTCTATGAACCTTTACCGTAAACACTATAAATTCTCATACCAAATCAAACCACAAAATGTTTGGAAAAATTCTTGTTATAGCACAGAACTGGAAGATAAGGAAATGGCTTCTTCCAGGCATGTAATAATACTATTGTCCTTAAAAGTTTTATTCACCTCCATTGATAGTGTGTAAAAGGGTTACAAGCGATAAATCCCAATGATACAGTGAAGCTTAGTGATTGAGTGCGTTTCACACTGACGAAATCAATTCACTAAGCATCCACTGGTTATGGCAAGATTACCTAAACTTCTATATGATTTTCTGTAGCAAAATTATTTAGAAGAAATATTGAGAATATTAAGAAAGGAAGGAGAGATTGTTGTTTGTTGTTTTCTGTCATATACCTTGTCTCCAGTTGTCCCATAATTCCTTATTCTGATATGTGTCAAATAAGCCATCAACTAGACCATTCAAAATGTGACCCTTGCATATATAATCTACGTTGTCCCATTTCTGTCTCTTTCTAGTTAGAGCAATTTATTCATTTTCACCCTTTTTTGCTCTAGACATAGCCAAGACATAGACAACCTTCAATGTTGAATGTAAGAAATGCATCTTCTTCTGCCATCTTAGAAAGTTACCACCGTCAAACTGGTCCAATTTTACCAAATCAAAAGTCAATTCTCTTAATGTTCCACTTGCAACAACCATTATTGAAATGGAATAAAACCTTTAAATTGCTATAACACTAAACTAGAAAATAAGGAAATGACTTCAAGGCATGTAACAATGCCAATTTTTGGACATTACCAACAATAATGAATATGGGAACATTAGAAAAATAAAAAAATTGAAGAGTCTTTTAAATAAAGAGGAGAATGAGTTCATAATAATTGGACTAAAGCGGACTATGGACCAAGGACGTGCTTTCCAAGCCTTGGTTTGTCTTGGAATAATTAAATTAATAATAATTAATATATTATAATGGCAGTTGATATTGCAAGTGTAAGTAATTAAATAATAATTATATTTATTAATTTTAATTTATATTTTAATTACAAAAGTGATAGTCAAAAATTATGACTAATAAAAACTTATGTCAAATAAAAATCAATAGTTATGATTGTTTGAAACAAACAATTGTATCTCTTTCAACCAAAAGTCGTGTCTATTGAAAAACTAATCATTATAACTATTTAAAACAAACACTTGTATTTGGTTGAACCAAAAGTGGTGTCTGTTGCAAAACCAATATTTGTGTCTACTTCAATTGTGTCTATTGGGAATAATCACCTGTGCTTATAAAAGACTTTCCTCTGGTTCAAAAGAACACATTGAGAACAACAAACAATCATCACTCATTCCTTTCTCAATATTCTCCACATTTCTTCTATATCATTTTGCTATAGAAAATCACATAGAAGCTTAGGTAATTTCCATAACCAGTGATGCACAGTCGATTGATTTCGTCAATATGAAATACAGCCGGTCACTAAGTTTCATTGTATCCTCTAGATTTATCGCTCGCAAACCTTTTGCACACTATTAGTAGGGATGAATAAAATCTTAAGAATAGTAACACTGTTACACGTCTTGAAGCTATTTCCTTATTTTCCAATTCTGTCTTCAAACAATTCTATACTTGATGCATATAGGCACATACATAACATGATTAGGTAAATTGGTCAAAAAGCATTCTAAATAGTTTCTTGTTTTAAAAACTTTAATAATGTATCTTATTTTAGCAATAAATTTTCCTTATATATTTGAAAGATATTAAGAAATGCAAAAAAGGACATAATCAATATATTTGGTAAGTTATTTGACAAAATCTTTTAAAATTATCAACATATTTATGATAATTGCTATATTTCGTAAGTCTTGCAAAAATCTCCATATATGTTACCTTATCTAAAGAAAATATTTTGATTAGTGCGAGAAGATGCAATATTAATCCCTCAGTGTTTATGTAAACATAATTTCCAACCATAGTTTCAATATGGACAAACTTTGTAGGGTAAAAAATGCTAGAGTTCAAACTTTTTCTCTTAGTGATCTTAAAGTGGTCATGGATTACAAGAATTTTTGCCTGCATATTACTACATTTGATTTATGTTCATGACAATTCAGAAAGATAGGAAATGATCAATCCACTTCTCCATGAAGGTAAATATTTCTCTACGAACATGAAAAAGAGATTTTTCATTTTCTAAAATACATTAATAAACAAAAAAAAAGATCTTCCATTCCTTCTTATGTCTTTTCCTTTCTTCCTTTTTATTCTTTTTTTCTTACATAGTAAACATGAAGAGTCATACATAGTAAACATGTATTTTAATTGAATCTAAAAATAGTTTATAATCATATAATAAAACTAGTCATTTCATTATGTTAAGATTGAAATGTCCAAATTACTTCCAATATAATAAATGTGATTCATTTCAAAAAAAATAATGAGTCTCAAATCATCGAAGTAGCTGACTTCGTATAATGACACTATTATTTGAATTGAAATCATGTAAGAATCAAGTTTAAGTTACAAGGGTACATAATATAAAATTTACAATTAGACAACCAAAAAATTAAATATTAATATTGGATCATTTCTAGTAAATGTAGTTAATCTAATAGTACAACCATTAAACTATGATAAGGTGATATCATAATTAATAATATTAAATTATCTTATTGAGATTAAGAGTAATTCTAAATTTATTAAAACTTGAAATATTTACTTCCAAATTGATTCCAATACATTTGAAACATAATGTAATTTTCGAGATATATTATCCATAAAACCTGATCAACTTATTCACATTAAATACTATTTAAATAAATGTCCTCATTTTTACTTTTTCTCCTTTATACTCTCCATTTAGCTATTTTCACTTCAACCTGAACAACATGTACATTTGGTGCAATATATATCAAAACTTAAATATATTACAATTATTTATAATACATAAGTTCTAATGCACCTGAAACAATAAATAAATACATAAACAACAAAAAGGTATTAAGCTAATGAAATCAACAATGATATTTATTAGGTATAGTAAAAACTGCAATAAGTTCCATGCACGTTCAAATTAGTAGACAATTCCAAGGACTCAAGCTTAAGCCTTTACAAAATCTTTTGATCGAAGGCTATTAGGCCTTATGGTCTTTATAATAGTAACTATATAACTGCTTAGTGATTGCATTAAGCACAACTTCATGTATGATAAGAGTCTCACCACTCTTCTTAGATCCAAAATTTCCTACCCTATGTATAGGCTCCTGTAGATACTAGATTTTGGTTAATACTGTTACTCTAAAGAATTATGTTACAACATAATATTATATAGAGAACAACCAGAACAAGTGAAGTGTTACTTCACGCAGAATAACTAGAACAAGTGAAGCCTTACTTCACGCAGAACAAGTGAAGCGCTACTTCAAGTATTACTTAAAGCAGAACAATTAGAAAAAGTAAAATATTGCTCCATATAGAATAACTAATACAAGTAGAACAACCACTTTGAATAGAATAACCGTTTCACTTGGATGACAGTGAAAGTAACTCAGAATAAGTGACAGGGTTCATGGGTTACTTTCATCTTGGGATGTTTCAGAGAGTTTGGCTTGGTGGCTGAGATATGGAGGTAGTTAAGAGGTCTTCCTCTTAACCCTTTCCTGAAGTACAAGTGTTTCACCCTCTTATCTTGTTCTCGTATACTTATTCATGTACAGCTTATTCTCTTGTACCTATTCTCATACAGCTTCTTCTCTCGTACCTATTCTTGTACACCTCTTTTCTATTACCTTTACTTGAGAACAAGTCTTACTACATTCAATTACAGTAACGGTTACTTACATTAATATTCTTCATAATAATGTCATTCATTAGGCGCATTAAAGCCTATTCTTATGTAACCGTCACTTTTAACACTATATATAGAGCCTCACAATTCATTTGAAAGGACTCTTCTTTCCCTCTCCAAGTTAACACATTCTCAACTTGAGAGCTTCTCTCTCTAAATTCTCTCTCTAATTATCTTGTACTCTCTAAGTCTCTTTAATTCTTTTCTTATTGTCTTCCACCTGTCACAGCACTTAGTACTTCAGGAACTGCTTCAATCTTCCTCTCTGCCTCCTCTGGCACATCCTTTTACTTGTTTGCAACACTTCCTCTCCCTATCACAAGAACCCCCTTTACATTTTGGAGACTCCACTGGGGAGGAGTGATTGCATTAAGTAAAAGCTTACTAGAAAAAACTTTGCGTTATTAGAAGTAATAGACAGTTCCTTTAGTAACCAAGATACATCTATTCCAACCTACATCCAAAAATTGATGAAAATGATTGAGGCTTCTTAAGAGACAAACACTAAAGGGAATGAAGGAAATGGAGAAACTACAATCGATGTGGATGTTCAGGGAGGAGTTCTTCTTCTCTACTCAAGAGAAGGTTAATCTCCTTGATTTGGGAACAGAATATCAAAAGTCCAGAGAAGACCTCATGGAATACATCTAACACTTTAGAGAAAGGGTGTTGGATATACAAGAGTCTTAGGATGAGAAGGAGTTGGTGACGGTTTGCATTTCAAAAAAAAAAATGTTTGACGAGTATAGGCTACACTAGCAGAATTTACCTCTTCCAACTTTTACTACGTTAATGGAAATGGCAAGAAGAACCAATAATACGGTTCTCAAACAAAAGAGAGCTACTTGCTTCGATAGAAAGAATACTCCAACAGTGAATGCAATTTAAGGAAAAGGTAGAGAAAGAAGAGATCCTTTTTAAAAGGGAATATTCCATAAGAAAATGCAAGCAGAAGAGTTGTTGATTGAGAACAACAAGGTCCAAAACAACTCGCTTCTTGCTCATGTATGATATTTCTATGACTTTAACTCTTCATCGCTTTATGAATTGCAATTTGACATTAAAAAAAAAATTCATATTCAACCGCTAGCTTTATCGCTTATATTTTGGCTGTAATTATATTATACTATTGGTCGCAAGCTTTATTGCTTATTCTTTGACCATAGTTCATCATTCTTACTTCAGCCGCAAGCTTTAACGCTCATATTTTGGCTGCAATAATATTCTACTTTTGGTCGCAAGCTTTATCGCTTATTCTTTTACCATAATTTATTATTCACATTCCAGCCGCTAGCTTTATCGCTCATAATTTGGCTGTAATGATGTTATGCTATTGGCCGCTAGCTTTATCGCTCATTTCTTGGCCCTAGCTTATTACTCACAAATTGACCGCAGCTCTTACGCTTACTTATTTTAAGGGTTGAATTAACCAACTTCCTTCATATCAAGTTAGAGTTAATCTCCTTGATGTAAAGTTGAGAGTTTCTTTTTGGCCACATACAATAATATGAAATGTAAACACCTACGCAACAAGCGTATAACATTATTATTATTGCAAAAGAAAAAGAAATATGATATGTCAATAGCGGAGTACTAGCTCAAATGAGCTTTCAAAAAGAGTAAAAGAAAAGCAAAAGACTAGTCAATTACATACTCCATAGAGAAGAGTTATTATTGGCAAATACAGCTAATTGTTCTTGTACTTCAGCTTCACGTTTTTTCAGTGAAGCTATCTTTGCTGCAATGTCTTCTAACTCATCCTCCAAGGAAGACTTGTTGAGAAAAATCTTGGCTTTAGATCTACAATCACTGAGGCACTCAAGCTTGAATCCAAAGTTACAAGCATCATCGAAATCTTGTAACATCTGTTGCAAGTCCTCTGGTGAAGTACTCATTAGTGGAGCATGGGAAATGGCTAAAGCTCTACCCAACACTTCCATCATTAAGCAAATGACGTCTACGTTCTTTACAAAGGAGGTACTCCAAAACTCTCTCTCTATATTGAAAACATGCTCCAAGAATGCCACATACTCCAATGAAACTTGAAAGCCATGGAAGTTAACTTTCTTACCACATTGTTTAGTATGTGCTACTTGAGTGCCAGAAGCACTACTTGCATCTCTGTGTTCTGGCACTGGGGAGGAAGAAGCACGAGAATTAATCGAAGTAGCTCTAGCATCATTAGTAACAACTCCAACATCATGAACAACCTCAATATTGGAAGTTGCTCCGACATTATTGATGACAACATCAAGAATAGCTCCAGCATCAACTCTAACATCAGGTACAATCTCAATAGCAGAAATAACCTCAGTGTTAGGAACAACCTCGGTATTAAGAATAGCCTCATCTTGAATAACTTGGGGAATAAAGCTCTGAACATGATTTGGAAATAGAACATCCAAATCAAGGACATCATCAAAAGGGGCTAGCTCACTTTCACTTTCAGCTTCATCAACGTCAACAGACTTATCATCAAATTCATCACTACGTTCAGAGTCACATGATTCTTCCTCAGTCTCAACTTCAAAAGTTTCTTCCTCTTCAATCGAGTTAAGTTCTACTCTCACAGTTGTTTCTCTCTACAAAAAAAAAAGTATGATGAGGGAATGAATTTAAAAAAAAAAAGTAAAAGAAGAAGTAAAAGATGAACTTACTTTTCGATGCACATGTTCTATTTGATGAGTAAGAGCGCGAGTAGCATCATCTTCTTCTTCATTTACATTTCTTTTCTTTTTGAGAGAAATCAAGCGTAAGGATACATCGGAGTTACTTATAGAAGGAGTGTAGAGACAAGCTCTGGGATTAGTCAAAGGAACAATAAAATATCTCCATTCTTCAACACACTCCATCCAATAAGCAAACCATCCAGAAGTGTGGATACCAACTCTATCAAAAGCTGGGACAGTACAACTTTTCAGTTTATCTTAACGGAGTGAAAGTCCTGTCATGAGAAATGAAGAAACGCAAGAAGAAAAGTTGATAGGCGAAGAAGAGTCAGGTGGAGCTGGTTGATCAAATCCAAATTGACGTGCCACTCTATAAGGAGAATACACTTCAACAGAACGAAAGTTTCTATCTCCACCAGAACTAGAACTCTCAATCATAGAAGGCAAATGGGAACTATGAACCCATATACAAAAGTTAATACCTCGTGAGCTCATTCTTCCGGACTGTAGAGGATGAAGGTCATAATAAATTGCAGGATCACCAAATTCATTTATAGGCTGCACATAAGGTCTGGGATTGAATTCTTTTGTAACATCCATCACTTCAAGAACATTACCCCTTTGTAGTCGATCATGCCATGCCCAAGCTCTATAGTTGTTTCTGGATAAAGGGTTATTCATAGAAAAAGATGCAAAAGGATATGCATTAGGCATGGGAGCACAAGTACCAAACCTTTCCCATAAGCACATCTGAATGAAGGAAACATCCACATAAGTCAAAACCTTGTAACGCCCAGCTGACTCAATAGTTTTAAGTTGGTATAAGTCTAATCTCTTATATAGGGATCCTAAATACAGTGGAGCAAGAGGAAAGCGTATTCCCTTAACAATTTTTATTGCTAAAGGAACAACTGCTGAGGAGATACCATCATCTGGACACCCTGGGAGTACGTGTCGTGCCAACCAAAAAATTATTAAAGCTACTAGCTCATACTTATGGTCTGGGTACTCAGAAGAATCAATCTCAATTCCTTTAGCATTAACCTTTTTATAAAAAACCCCTATCCAATTGGAAAATCGTGCAACCTTCGAAGTTTTACTTAGACTCTTAAGTAGATCAAAGAAAAAGTCTCGAGTACATACCTCTTCTTCAGAAAGCTTAATAGAGTGAAAACCATCCTTTCCTATACAAAGAAGTTTCAAGAGAACACGTACATCTTCCAGAGTGAAGGTAAATTCTCCCCATGCAGTAATCATAGTATGAGAAAACGTGCTCCACCTCGCAAGAATAGCACGCCACACATTTATCCTTTTTTCTCTACGAATATTGAGCTTGGAAGTGATACGTATAGCATCAAGTATCCCAGCAGAAGAGAGAAGTTTAACATAAGAAGGATTCTTCAACACCTTAGTTACCCATTCATCCCAACCATGAACAAATTGAGAATTGGAGCCTAACTTAATAGCAGAAAGGGGAAACTCACCACGTTCAAACCTGAATTTCAGAATAGATGGTCCTGGAATACCACTTCTTCTATGAGGAGGTGCTTCTGAGCATAAACGATTCCAATCATATCCAACAGACTCAGAGGGATGTTCGTCAACCTGTCTAGCACGAACTTCTTCCCAAAAACGATCTTCTCCTCTTTCTCTAATAATTTCATCTTCCCAATTTTCAGGAACAGGAGGAACTTCACCACTCTTTCCTACTCTAATTTTCTTGGGAGCAACTAATTTGGAATCACTATTCTTCCTTTTATGTGCAGTGGTTTTCTTCCTGATTGCAACTCTTCCAGGCTCACCATAATTGATCTTCAGAGGGACATGCGCCCTAGGCATAGAGGATGATGGAAAAAGCTGTCTACAAACATGATCATGAAAAAAGAGATAAGTATACATACGTAATAATTTTTTTATTTTTACTTATTTATTATGCATAAAAAAATCACAACCATAAAGTAAAACAATAAAACTTATCAAAATTATAGATTTTTATATTATTATTATTTTTATATGCAATATAAATAAATATATATAATAAATAAGTAAAACTTAAAAAAAAATTTATATATATAACATTTTAAATATATATATAATATTTAAGGAACTCGCAACGCTTGCTGCGAGCTTTGTTAAAAAAAGCTCGCGGCAAATCACTTAAAAATGTGCCGCGAGCTTCACTTAAAAATGCTCGCGGCACATGCCGCGAGCTTCACTTAAAATTGCTCGCGGCACATGCCGCGACCTTCACTTAAAAAGCTTTTACTTTAAAGCTAGAGCAAGGCATAACACAAGTCAAAGTCATAGTACAAGCCCAAGTAAAATAATAAAAAAAAATTAGAAAGACATGCCGTTCAGTTTTGTTAGCTTTTATGCAAAACAAAAGACAAGGGTCAAAGTCAAACAAAAGACAAAAGAAAGACATGCAGCTTTTGCCAACTTTTTATGCATTTACTAGTTTGTTTCTTTATCCTAGTATTTCTCCTTCCTAACATGCCGTTCACTTTAATTTTTTTTTTCTTGATTTCTTTATTCTAATATTTCTCTTTTCTATTAAACACTATATGTCAAAATAAAAACAATAAATTATACTTAAAAAATAATAATAAATAAATTAAGAAGCCTATTACTCCAATTTGTAAGATTCAAAAAGCAAATAGAAACCACAGCTACCTTGCAATGAGTTAGAGTAATAAAAGATTAAAACAAAGCCAAGGTAACATAAATGTTCTTACTTTATGATTTTCTTTTATAATCAAAATATCTCATGCATGAAATTTTTTTTTTTTCTCTTTCCTCATATTTTAATAAAAAAAAAATTTCATGCAGGGGGCAACAAGTATGAGAAATTCAACTAATTGAAAAAAAAAAAAAAACTTACTTACTTGAAAAGATCCGCAAAAGAATCGACTTTGCTCTGAAATTTGTTTTTGCTTTACTTTAAATTTGAATGAAGAAAATTGTTTGTAATAACTTGATATTTATAAGCCACATAGAATCAAGGTTTTTATGAAAAAGATATTAAATATTATTGCATAATCAATAAAATATTACAAAAGATATTGACATTAAAAAAAAAATACAATCAAATATTACGAAAGATATTAAATATTATTGCATAATCAATCATATATTACAAAAGATATTGATAAAAAAAATTAATTAAAATTAGTAGTACACCTTACACAAGACAGTAATGTGTTACTACCTAAAGTATTACTGGCTAAGGTGTTACTGTCTAAAGTAGTACTGCCCAAGGCATTACTGTTCAAAGTAATACAATACAATACGTTATAATACAAAAAAAATTATATTTTAAATTAATACATAAGAATTATTTTTAACAATGAATTCTTATGCAGGGGGCAAAATGTAGATACTAGATTTTGGTTAATACTGTTACTCTAAAGAATTATGTTACAACATAATATTATATAGAGAACAACCAGAACAAGTGAAGTGTTACTTCACGCAAAATAACTAGAACAAGTGAAGCCTTACTTCACGCAGAACAAGTGAAGCGCTACTTCACGCAGAACAAGTGAAGCGCTACTTCACGCAGAACAAGTGAAGCGCTACTTCAAGTATTACTTAAAGCAGAACAATTAGAAAAAGTAAAGTATTACTCCATATAGAATAACTAATACAAGTAGAACAACCACTTTGAATAGAATAACCGTTTCACTTGGATGACAGTGAAAGTAACTCAGAATAAGTGACAGGGTTCATGGGTTACTTTCATCTTGGGATGTTTCAGAGAGTTTGGCTTGGTGGCTGAGATATGGAGGTAGTTAAGAGGTCTTCCTCTTAACCCTTTCCTGAAGTACAAGTGTTTCACCCTCTTATCTTGTTCTCGTATACTTATTCATGTACAGCTTATTCTCTTGTACCTATTCTCATACAGCTTCTTCTCTCGTACCTATTCTTGTACACCTCTTTTCTATTACCTTTACTTGAGAACAAGTCTTACTACATTCAATTACAGTAACGGTTACTTACATTAATATTCTTCATAATAATGTCATTCATTAGGCGCATTAAAGCCTATTCTTATGTAACCGTCACTTTTAACACTATATATAGAGCCTCACAATTCATTTGAAAGGACTCTTCTTTCCCTCTCCAAGTTAACACATTCTCAACTTGAGAGCTTCTCTCTCTAAATTCTCTCTCTAATTATCTTGTACTCTCTAAGTCTCTTTAATTCTTTTCTTATTGTCTTCCACCTGTCACAACACTTAGTACTTCAGGAACTGCTTCAATCTTCCTCTCTGCCTCCTCTGGCACATCCTTTTACTTGTTTGCAACACTTCCTCTCCCTATCACAAGAACCCCCTTTACAGCTCCCTACTTTTCCTCTTTGATCCAACATGCTTTTGTTCTATCACATAGTGGCATAGCTCTATTCCAGTGTCAAACTGGCCATGTTTTGCTAAATCACTGGCTACGAAACTGAATGAAGTTAAAATGGAGCCCCGCAAGTGTACAGCTATGGCAGTTGAAATAATTAGAAATTTCTATAGGTTCAAAACTCTTTACAACAATCCTATCTGCAGCATTCTCAAACACACTAGCCGACCCATTGATCTCCATCCTATTTTAGTTATGGAAATGTCAGGCTTAGTCAGGAGAACTAGCATAAGGAAGGGAGAAAGAACATTTCACGACACCTCAAAACAAAATGCAAAACTATATTTCAAAATATCATAATTTGATTTTTAATGTATTTTTTAATCCTTCATACTATATGAATCTATTTTTAATGTTTTTGTTTTCTCTTTAATTTTGTATTACTTTCTTTCTTTTCTCTGCAAAATTTGTTATTTATTTATTTTCTTTATTTCTCATTTCCTTTTGTTTTCACCTTTTTCAGGGAAAAATGATTAGTGTTAAATATTAGAGAAATAATCAAAAAAATGTTTGTAATGTTTTTTCGACCTATACGTTCAGATGTGACAAAAAGATGAAAATGAGTGTATTAAAACGTTATAATAAATATCATATCAAACATCAGTATCGCATGTGGATTAAATTAGGTGAAAAAAATGTTGTTGAAGTATTTAACTACCCGTTTGGAGAAAGCGATGACTCCATCAAACATGCCTGTTATCTTGAGAAAATTGTAAAAAATTTCAAAAGTTGACATTCTAAGTTGTATGACAGATTTCAAGGGGATTCAGCAAGTTGGTAGGATTATATCGTAGATAAATTCAAAAAAATTTTCAATTATTGTTAAATATTTCAACTATTCTTGGATAATTGTTTTGATTGATAGTTCATTTAAATTTTACGTTTCTTTTTCTCTTTCCCATAGGATAATCTTTGAAGCTTTATCTTCATTATTCTCATGAAAATCTATTAAATGGTATTGCCGTAATAGATGAACAACCTAAATTCTACACTATGAAAAAAAAATAGCATTTTCTATTACTGTTTCATTTTTATTTTATTTTCACATGTTAACAATTCTTTATGTGTTTTTATGTAGGACCTATAAAAATTGAGTCAAACATTACTGATCTCAAAAAGATGATGGATGCTGTCAGATCACAACAGCATCCTCGTTCTTTTTTTCAAGAGATACGGAGCTTCAATTTTGAGAAATTTTACATTAAGCACACCAACTCCGAAGAGTTGACGAGAGTGATGATGAACCTCTTTTTATATAACAAATACGTTTTTTGAAGTTTTTTTTTAATGTTTGAAAATAATGGATAATTGTGTTATCTTTTGGTAAAAAAAAATGCCAGAAAGTATTTTAAATGTTCCATTTTTTTGAAATCATGAAAAACGAACTAAGTTTATGGAGGAGATTTATGATTTTATTTGGACAGAACGACATATGTATTGACTTTCTAGTTTTGAAGAATATTTTGATAACTGGGATTGAATGAGCTCAATATTTGATGGACCTTATAAATCAGTACTACAATATGATATATTACTTCTGTTGTCTTACCATATTATAGTAGTGATTTATAAGGTCCATCAGGTATTGGACTCACCTAATCACAGTTATCAAAATATTCGTCAAAATTAGAAAGCCAATACATATGTCGTCCGTCTAAATAAAATCATAAATCTCCTTCATAAACTTCGTCCGTTTTTCATGATTCCAAAAAAATGAAACATCAAAATACTCTCTAGTACTTTTCCTACCAAAAGATAATACAATTATCAATTATTTTCCAAACATTAAGAAAAAAACTCCAAATAACGTACCTGTTATATAATAAGAAGTTCATCATCACTCTCGCCAACTCTTAAAGTTGATGTGCTTAATGTAAAATTTATCAAAATTGAAACCTATTAGGCCTTATGGTCTTTATAATAGGAACTACATAACTACTTAGTGATTGCATTAAGCACAATGTCATGCATGATAAAAGTGTCACCACTCCTTAGATCCAAAGTTTCCTACCCTATGCATAGGCTCCCTACTTTTCCTCTTTGATCCAACATGCTTTTGTTCTATCACATAGTGGCATAACTCTATTCCAGTGTCAAAATGGCCATGTTTTGCTAAATCACTGGCTACGAATCTGAATGAAGTTAAAATGAAGCCCCGCAAGTGTGCAACTATGGCAGTTGAAATAATTAGAAACTTCTGTAGGTTCAGAAACTCTTCACAACAATCCTATCTACAGCATTCTCAGACACACCAGCCGACCCATTGATCTCCATCCTATTTTGGTTATGGAAATGTCAGGCTTAGTCAGGAGAACTGGCAAAAGGAGAGGAGAAAGAACACTTCACGACACCTCAAAACAAAATGCAAAACTAAAAGCGAGTCTTAAGTATTAACATATAATACAAAGTTTCAGAAGCATAATAATTCAGTAGTTAAGTTGCAATGCAATATTTTTACATGGCTTATAGGAACTAGGCATTCAATATCAAATATGGCACAGTCCCATTAGAGGATATTATCTGCAAATATTGTCCCCTAGATTTAGAACCATGGTACACTTTCATCTTATTATACCATGTCTCTCAAGGTGATAAGTTGCAACACTTACAGAAGTGAGAGATATGATCTATCAGTAAGCTTCAGATAAGGGAGAAAATCAATTAACTTGTATCACCAGGCAAGTTGATATCTTAATTTGAGATGCACATACCAACAACAAATATGATCACAGATGAACATAACTGGATCAAGTTCTTTATACAACCGAAAACAACAAAGTTTGAATTCAAGGCACATTTAATTTTGCAATTAAGATTCCAAAAAATGCCTGGGATACCCTTGCCGTAAGAAAATCTTACCTGTATACCAGCATAAGAGAAATTGTAAGCCAGGTTTGATTTGAAAAAGTAATCTGCAAAGAAGACCTGCATAAAGGTTAGATTGTTCTGTATTATTATGCAAGGATATATAAGATGACAATAAATGGGCCAAAATTACGCAATATCTAAAAGAAAATTAAAAAAAAAATGACAAATCTGAGAATAAATATATAAGATCAGGACTTAATGTTTCTTTTTCTTTCTCACAAATAATTGGCACCAGGTTCTTGTAAGTTTTTGTTCCATAGGCGGTCCATTGTAGTATAGAATGGATCTAATCTAGAAAAGATCTAGGATTACTAGCACAGATTCCACAAAAGCCAAAAATTAGGGCAAAGCAAACTGACAGAAGGCAATAGTGACATAAACCTTTTTACTCCACAAGTTGTAGTCTCCTTCCAACAAGTTCAATGTCGTCGTAGTGCAATCCTACTAGTTATTACTCATTTCACTCACAAATGTTACAAACACGTCAATTATAAAGTCAGCCAAGTTCATAAGAAAAAGCATGTGATGATACTTAAGAGTTGCAACAACCACATGGGCCCTCAAAAGAAATTCTGTACTAAACTAATGGATGTTATTAGCAAGAGTTGGCCATCACTACAACATTTTTCACCTTTGGCTGCAAAACAAATTGCAGCTATTGGTGAAAAATGTGCAGCCTTAGGTTAAGGATGCACAGTTTCTAAGTGCAGCCTTAGCCAATGTATGGAAAAGTATGGCTGCACTTATTTATGGGATTCAACAGCAAAATTAAAGTGCAGCTGTATACTATATGACTGCAATCTTAAATCATATGGTAGCATATAAAATGTGCAGCTAAAAGCTATAAAATAGAGACACATATAACCTTCTAACATCCAATAAGTTTTATGATAGAAACAAAATGCTCACAAACCACAAAGTGCCTCTAAAATCAAATTGCAGCAACTAATGCCTCAAAAGTTAAATGTCTCAAAAACCATTTTCAACTTGGAACATGGACCCTCAAGGTCTTTACAACGTGTACAATATGGGGTAATCTCTCTTTTATCACATGGTGAAAAGGCATCCATTTGAAGTGTCCCTTTTGACTGCAAAATCAATCAATTTCAAGATCTTTGATAACTATTTAGATATTCCACCACAGTAATCTTAATTGTCCACAACAAACAATCATGGGATCACGACATTCAAGATAGTGGAACTTTTTCCATAAAGTGGTAAATGAATTGGCACTATTTACATCATTCGACATCAATATCCCAGCATTCAGTAAATCACCATATTTTCAAATTCAAGTCATTTGTATCAAATAATTCAACAAGAAGACTTCTAAGACTCCTCAAGAATAGCATATTTAGTGTTTCTGCCTTAAAAATTACAGAGAGAAGACCAGATGAAACAAGAAAAATTTGAGTGTAATACTCTAATACTGACCAGAGAAGAAGACATATCATGCTATTACATAGTTGCAACAATGCCTACTTATATTCAGCAAGCATATAAAAAAGGTTGCAGTCACAACAATACTCAAAATGAAGACAAATTGACAAATTAACCTATGGCCACTAATGTAAGTTCTCTTAAATAGATAAAAACCAGTTCTTTTGCGATGAAGGACAAAGAGGAACTGTAACTGCCGTCTCCAAAGCAAGAAAGCAAAAGCAAAAGCAAAAAAAAAAAAAAAAACCCCTCTTATTATCTCTCTAAAATCTAAATTAATAGCAATAAGGCATATCTTTTTTTTTTTTTTGAAAGATGAGTTTTTATTATAGATAAACTGTAATGCCATGGGGAGTCTCAAACGTGGAGACTCCTGTTAGCATAAAGCTATCTTGAGAAGAGCCTGTTCTGTACAATTACAAAAGTAGCAGCTGCTCAAGGAGCACTTGGCAGCATCTTAACACGTATAATCTCAAAAAACAAGCAGAGTTCTGAATAAAACCCCTACACAAAAGTCTAATACTAGTAAAACTCAACCAGAGTGAAAAAAGTGAGTAGCCTATGTGGCCCAGACCGACAACCTCCCTAATCGAACAAATGAATCATTCCAGTCAAAACCCCCACGAGTCTTCAAAGGTAGGCAAACAGGGATAATGCCAAGAAGCCTCCAAAAGCAATCATCCCTCTATTGTTATAAGGCATATCTATTGTTATAAGTTGGACAAAACTCATTCACAAACCAATCTGGGTTTCAGCAGAAAAAGAAATAATCCATCGTAACTCATGGACTGAAAACACATACTTATTCCTTAAGGTCAGGTTTTACATGACAAATTCATGCCTTTGAAAGACAGTTATTGTAACACTTGATTGACACATGGCTCAGTAAACACGCAATATAACAGACAATACATGGCACTTATATCTACAATATAACATACCAGAAAAAGGCGGAGGAACAGAGAGAGAGTCATACGCGAGGGCAATCATATCTGCAAGGCCATCAATAAAATTGTAAAGAACACCAATGTCATACGTGATGTTTTGAGTTGCTGGGTTGAGCTTTTTAAGTTTCCTTTCATATAGTCCACGTATACCTGCACACGGCAAATAATATATAGTGTTAAAATTGTCAAATCTTTTAAATGATGGAAAGGAAGAAGAGAGGGGATTCCATCTAGTGCATCATATTGAAACCACACTAATTCATTTCCTCTTAATGCAACTCAGAAATATAAACAATTTTGGACATACATTCTTGAGAAAAAAAGACATATGCACAATCAAATCTAAAAATCATTCTCAACTCCACAAGCCAACTTCCAAAAGGTATAGTCCATTGCCTGCAATAGAAGCTATTTTCAAGAAAACTAATGCAATAGGAACTCTATAAAATGTATGAAATGTATATGTATCCTATCATAAAGCTCAATTTTGATTGCTTTGTTTTCCACCTCCAAACCCCTATTCATAGCTTGACTGATAAAATCATAATATGAGCAACAACAAAAACAAAGATAACATAAGCAACAGTAAACAAAAAGCATACCGTCCATAGCTTGACTGATAGAATCATAATCCACAAACGTTCTAGGTGCTCTGTTCTGCGAAGTTTGCATCAAAACAATGGTGTGCTTGTTTGACTAAATGATCACACAAAATAAAAAATGAGATTAAAAAACACACAACTAACCATATCAATCCCATATCAATCCAATAAAAAAAATATTACGATTGAAATAGGTTCAGTGTCATTAACATGCCAGCAAGAATCAAATCAATGAACAATCAAGTCCTACAAAAGAAATCTTAAATCGTGTAATAATAATTTAAAAAAAAAACAGAGATTTGAGAATCGAGTGCCCTGTTTTTGTACCAAAAGGGGTAACATTTGACGAAACTCTAGTTTCTTGGGGGAAAGAAGATGAGATTAGAAAGATGAGATTTTTACAAGCAAAATTAGCTTAATTAGGAAAAGCAATGAACGAAGGAAGTAGAAAAGAAAAGAAAGAGGTTTTAGCGAGGAGAAGTGTGGCGAAGGAAAAGGAAAGATTTTGGGAGAAAAGAAAGAGGTGCAGAGAGAGAGAGCGGAGACAGATGAGAAGAAAAGAAATGTTTTATTCATTAATTTTCAAAAAATTTATTTTCTATCAAATGTTTGATAACAAGGAAGAAAAATTCGAAAACTAAAAAAAAAAAAAGGTGAGTAAAGGACAAGAGAAAGAAAGAAAGATATTTTTCATTCTTTGTGTTTAGTATGAAAAGTGAAAAATAGAAAGAACCAAATAATTGATTTTTTTTTAATTTAGAGAGAAAGAGAGATTGTAAGATGTAAGAGTTAATTTTTCTAATTAAATTTTTTATGAGCTGCAAAAAAAAAAATGCATCTAAATTTTAAAGTCCAAATACTATGACAAATTCTTTAAATGCAAAAATAAAAGTGTAGTTAAAACCGGTTTATGTTGTAGTGCATTTTTGATATAATACAATTTCACGATGGATGTCATCTGCACAAGAAAACCTTTCCATTTGTATTTCAGGATATGAAATCCTTTAGGAGAGACTTTGATGTTTCTCCTATAATATATTAGCATTTTAAATAAAGTTATATCACTTAAAATAAAAAAGCACCAAGTGAAACTGCAAATACATAATTATCCATGCATAATAAGCACCATAACACAGACAACATGCTACTCGCATGATAGAATCAACTTCCACCATGCAACACGTATCAATCAGACAATAGTTAACAAAAATCTTACACATTTTTGCAAGTTCATAAAATGTACAGCAGTATTTAACGTGCCATCGTTCACAGTCACTTAATTCCAACTCTAAAATCTGCCAATTTCACATCACTACAGCCATCATAACTAAACTTTCCTCCTCTTTGGAAATATACACAAATGATTTGTCATTTCTTTTCCCTTTTCATGTAATGACCTAAGTCATATGACAAATCCAACCCAGCTTTTATAATTTGTCTAGATGCTCAAAAGACCAACCAACTTGAAGGTGACAAAATGCTACAGCACTCCAGCCCCAAAAAAGATATAAATTGACAGCACTTTCTCAAGCTAAGAAACTGCCCAAGTAAATGCCTACTATTTTGAAAGTATAGCAGTTCAAATAAATAAGCACCAAGTGCTACATAATTATCCATGCATAATAAGCACCACAACACAGACAACACGATACTCATACAACAGAATCAACTTCCATCATGAGACACTTATCAATCTGACATTAGTTGACAAAAATCTGACACAAATTTTTGCAAAGTCCTAAACCATAAAGCAGTATTTAACATGCCGTTGTTCATTATCACCTAATTCCAACTCTAAACTCCACAAATTTCACAACACTACAGCCATCATAACTAAGCTTTCCTCTTAAAAAATCTACTTAAATGATTTGCCATTTTTTATTTTCCTGTTTCATGTAATGACCTAAGGCCTATGACAAATCTAACCCAGCTTTTATCATTTGTCTAAATGCTCAAAGGACCAATCAACTTGGAGGTGACAAAATGCTAAAGCACTCCAACCTTGAAAAAGAGATAAATTGCCAAACTTTCCCACGCTAGGAAACCGCCCAAGTAAACGCCTACTATTTTCTCCTATAAACTTCATTGTAAGTGGCATAATCATCAGTGCACAAAAACTTCCAACTTATTGCCAGATCTGCAATCAATTCTCCTGTGATATTCTTGATATATAATTTAGTTTGCATTCGTCAATTATAGATATATTTCAAGAACAACCTTTTCACCAGTAAAGTAAAAGCAATTCATGTTAAAAAAAAGACAGAAAAAGAAAGCTGCAAGCATAGTCGGCCCTTGGGTGAAACCACCCAAGCAAGGGCTTTAGGCCCTCAATTTGGAGAGGCCTCAAATTTAGAAAAGATTTATAATTTTATAATAATTATAATATAATTAATTATATTAAAAATATGTAAAAATTAAAAAATATATATAAAAGTAAAAAATAATTAGTAAAATTATTTGTTTTTTCACTTTTCTAATTATGTGTATAATAAATTTTAATTTTTTATCACTTCTTTATTTCTATAATGCTATTAATTCTCAACTATATTATTTTATTTCCAATCCACTAAAGGTTATATGTATTTAATCTCCAACAACTATTTTTTCTCATTTATATCTCCTATTTTCAATCAACTCATTTAATGATTTCCAACAGTTATATTTTTTCCTATATATAAAATCAATTTTTTTCAATGTATAATATCTACTCTTAAATTCTTCTTTCTTCCTTTAACTTCAATTTTTCTTCAAAAAATACACAAGAAGTCTATTCTTTTATTATCATCATAAAGTCGTAAGCCTCATTTACGGTTTGCAATAAACATTCAACAATTAGATATTATTGCTCTAATCTTTACAGATTTTTTTATTTTAATTTAGAATTTATATTATATTAAAAGAACTTGATTATAAAAGTTTAATTAAAAATTTTACTTCTCAAAAAGTTAGAAGAATAAAATTTTGATAATTTTTTTTTAATTTTAATAAAAAAAACTTCATTTGAATATTTCGGTTTAAACTTTTAAATTTATTGGGCCACCTCAGACTGCAAGAAAGAACTTAAAATGTGTGGTGTCTCTGCAAACAGTTTGATACACATATGAGGCTTCAAGTGCTTCCCTGTGACATATACTGTCCAAAAACTTACCATAACAGTGAAAAAGTAGCAACAATAACGAAGATGAACAGAGTTATAACCTGCGGCTTAGAAAGGAGAAGCACATCACGGTGAATACCGACTAACCACCAATGATCCCCGGTCTTCAAGGTAAGACCCGTCACTCCCTCTTAATACTTGAACAGCTAGAACATTATTCTTGTCTGAATCGCATGAATAACATATTTTGTTATTTCAAACTCAGCCGGGCAACCTACTATCCTGACCGGCCTAACACAAATGTGACAAAAGGTCCAACAGAGGATACCAAATCAAATGTGAAGCAGCTGGTCATTTATGCAACATAATCTGTCAACATATTATTATAAAATTATATTTGGAAGCTGCTTCACATGATATTCCTATATGAATCAAACAAGGCTCTCTGACAGGCTTGTGATATTCCGTCGCTGGTCAATGCTGAAAATTAAAATTGTCAAGCAGTTTTCTTTAAACGTGGAGGAAGGAAAAAGTTCCCGATCCCACCATCAGAAACAACAAAAAAAAGACTTGATCGGGGTAATTTTTCCAAAATCGACTCAGATATTCCTAGATCTACAAAAAACTAAGAAAAAAAAATTATGAAATCCTGATATCTTCTCATCATTATTCGCAATTCATCCAACTCCCAAAAAAGATCCGTAATGCTTTCTCTGTTTCTTCATCTCTGCGTTTTTGTAATTTTTTTTTCTAATTATCACAAAAAAGTCTGCCAATCCCATATACAAGTAAGAACAAATTAATCATGATATTAACAGACACAATCACCACCATCAAACAAAAGAACTAAAGAATAACCGAGCATTCATGTATGGAAGAGTTAAAAGGCAGTAGCCAAAGACATGGAAATATGAAACTTGTAATATATCATGATGATAAGGGAGGTTCATATAAAATCCTTTAAACCAAAAACTAAAGCATATTTCAAAATAACTAAAAGAAAAATCCAATGTTCGATGCTTTCCAATCACTCAAATGCCCACGGGTTCTCCCACCTAACCTCACTCAAATGCCCACTGGTTCTCCCTTCTTCCTCAGGGGTGAAATCATTCTTGATGTTGAAGGTCCTGTGAATCTCCCCCGTCGTCTGTAAAAAGTCTTCAGAGATGGCTCAATAAATTCAAAAGTATAAAGTGAAATATTTAAATGAGACTTTTTTTTATTAAAATTAAAAAAAAATTATTAAAATTTTATTCTTCTAACTTTTTTAGATGTAAAATTTTTAATTAAACTTTTATAATCAAATTTTTTTAATATAAGATAAACTCTAAATTAAAGTAAAAAATTTGTGAAAATTAGAATAATAGTACTTAATTGTTGAATGCTTATTGCAAACCACAAATAAGACTCACGACTTTATGAAAATAATAAAAGAACAGACTTCTTATGTATTTTTTGAAAAAAAATTGAAGTTAAAGAAAAAAAGAGTAAATGAAAAAAAAAAAATTCAAAAGTAGATATTATACATTGAAAAATAATAATTGGTTTTATATATAGAAAAAAAATAGCTATTGGAAATCATTAAATAAGTTGATTGGAAATAAAAGAAATAAGTGAAAAAAAAAAAGTTGGAGATTAAATACATATGACTGTTAGTTGATTGGAAATAAGAGAATATAGTTGAGAATTAATAGCATTCTCGAAATAAAGAAGTAATAAAAATTAAGATTTATTAGGCATTTAATTAGAAAAGTGAGAGAACAAATAATTTTATTAATTATTTTTTACTTTTATATATTTTTAATATAATTAATTATATTATAATTATTATAAAATTATAAATCTCTCCGAAATTTGGGGCATCCTCAAATTGGGGGCTTAAAGCCCTTGCTTGGGTGGCTTCACCTAAGGACCGGCTTTGAAAGTCTGAATAACTAATAAACTAATATTACACTTGTTTACACAAAAGGAGCACGTTGAAATCTGCTTATATAACATTAATATAAACATCCATTACAACATTGCACTATGGCACTTATTTCAACGCGTCGTTGTGCTTAACCAGAAAACAAAAATGCATATTACACATACAGAAAGTTTGCATAATAAATAGAACAACTATACACCATTTCGCCAAAATGGTTGCCTACAAACCAAAAGCAGACTTAAACAAAGACCAGCGGAGTGGACACTTGAGAGTGCCTACCAGATGCCAAAATCAGTCTACGGAACAGATGCACGCTTAATATAAAACCAAGATTCAGAAACATGCATAACATGAGCATAAATGATGTAAATTATATATATAACATAGGCTATACTAAAAAAGAGGGTAGACCTATAACCCATTTATTATTTCAAAGTCACTGAAATCAAGGGTCCGAGATCGACCATTACATGATTGGGGGTCAATCCCCCTTAAACAGAATTTGACTAAGTCCTAATGAACCAAGGACCGACCTCCCTATTGCTGGGGGTCGATGCAAGGGCTAATAGAACACAGCTAATTTTCCAGTATATGGAGGATCGACCTATGGCTAGTTAAGGGTCGATCCTTGATAACCTATAGAACCTATTTCAAGGCTGATAAACATTTAATCATTAGATAATATGGCTCTAATTATATGCCATAACCCTAAATACATAAAGTCTCACTTCAAGCTCTACCATCATTGATAATCCCAACTCCTTTGCCTAATGAATCAAATTCATAATTAGTTATTTTGATTCAGGGGTGTTAGGCTAGGCAAGGCAGAACTTAAGGTTAGTCTTAAGCTAATTCTGATGCCAACCATGTCTTTCCGACGTTCAAATGTGTAGAAACTTCACACTAAGGCCTTACTAAATTATCACCTCCAGTTCATCCACCTTAAACAACAAGATTCATGGTCAACTCATTAAGCATAGTTGCATATACTACACAAGATGTCTTACTAATATAGCGATCTGGGGATCGACCTCTTTGTTACTGGGGGTCGATCTTCATGCTACAGGGTACTTAACTAAAGCTGATCAAAAATTCAGATATAACATACTAGAGCTCAACAGTTCCCCAAAGCATCAAAATACAGATAGATTTCCATTAACACTCCACCCAAAATTAATAATCCTCATTAATCTGTATAAAACCAGATTCGTACCAGGTTATTTAATTCATGAACTGTGAGTTCAACATAATAGATTCTAAGCTTTCTCCTAGAGGCTTAATCAAGCATATTAAATAAGATTTTAATTTGAGTAAAGTTAATCTCAGAGGTGTTTCAGATCAGAAGGTTACCTTTTAAGCTAACAGGGGAAAGGTTCTCCCTGGAACATATTTTGATCACTTTGGATCAATGGACACGTCCGGAATTAACCCATCGGACAGAATCAATATCCAGCTCCATATGAGCTACAGCCTCAATAGCAAATATACAATATATATACTTATAGAATTTCGACATTTATTTATATGGGCATGTAACAAGCTTAATAGGCCAAGTATCAATATAGAGCACATCTAGTCTCAAACATTCACAGGCAATGATAGAAACTTATTCACAATCTGAGCCTCCTAGGCTAAATCTGATATTTCAAATCAGATTTCAAACTGTTCAAGCCAAAATCAGGTTTATAACAGAAAACAGGACACATGGGTAGACCTCAGAAGTTACCAAGTCAAAACCTAATTAAATGCCCTAACCTCGGAAGTGCATAGGGAACCATGTTCGTATGCAGCCAAATTGAAAATAAAGAAAGCTTATCAAATATTGAGTAGATGTTCATCAACAGCGAGCAGGCATCATTAAGCAAAACAAAACAAGCTGGAAATTCATTTTGAAGTTTAAAATACTAGAAAACAGCTTGTTTCCCATTTTCAGAAATATATATATATATATATATCAAATGTTTCAAATATCCAGATAAGATATTAATCATAAGCATAAATATCTAGCCTTGAAATTTCCAAAAATGCATTGCATGCATAATCTATGCACATCAGAATAATTTTCAAAATTAACGCCCACTCACCGTGACCAAGTGTCTTTTCCACCAGCTAATCAAATCACTAGTTCCTATTCACCCACAATTACTTTGAACTTTCAGAACTCCCTAACATTCCATCATCATAGCTCGGATTCCCTCTGTTTTCCAAATTCCAGAATTAACTAAACTTGAATTATCTAAAACGCACTAATTCAAGTTTCTAGGAAATGAAACTCTTACCTTGGTGGTTGGATCAAGACCAACCTAACTCCAAAATCCAAAATGTAGGTTTAGCTGTAGGATAAACAAAAGCAATAATGAAAAACTGACAAAACTGAAACTCCAACCTCTGAAAAATTCAACCTCACCTTAGTTATTAATTTCCTAATTTTCCCAAACTCCAAATCAGTGTAACAGAACCTAAAGCAACAGGGAGGTCGTTTGGGATAGTTTTCTGAGAGGCTGAAAGAGCGTTCTAGAACAAAAGAAGACTAGAAATTACCGACAGACCAAAGTTTGCCTCTTTTAACTTAAAGGGCTAACCTTTTTAGCTTTAAAATAAAGAACTCACTCCAGCCCATTCATTTTAAAAATAAACAATGCCTTTATGGTTTTAGCTCCTTATACATTAACTTAAACTCCACTCTCTCTCCCGTAACTAGTTGTAGGTCTCAATCGTGCTAACATCCCATGGCAAAGCCCAAAATTATACATTGAAAAAGAGGAGCAAACATGATAGCACTATACCCATTCATCAAATTGTTATAAATAGAAATGCCTAGAATCAAGTCACATTGTTATAAATAGAAATGCCTAGAATCAAATTTAATAACAAAAGGAAACATTAAAAAGGTATCAATAAAAGCATAAAAAGGTATTAATCAAGGGGAGAGCAGAAAATACCTCTAATGAAAACACACAGCACAGCACCGAGAGAAAGGACCCGGATTGCACCAGCAGAGCAGATGAATCTAGCCGAAGGAGGAAAAAGGTCGAGCTGAGGATAGACTTATGGTTTTGTGTGTTTAAAACAAATAGACCCTTGGCGTCACGTTAGTCTTTTCCTTCCCCGTCCCACCCACTAGGCCTGCTCTAGTTTCCTCCCCTTCCCACCCACTGGGCCTGCTTCAGTTCCTTCCACTACCTCCACTGAGCCAGAGACCTTTGCTCTAGTTCCCTCCATTGGGCTAGAGATCCTTTGATGCAGGCGCATCCAGAATTTTATTTTATTTAGTATTTTCGTTGACTTAGAATTTTATTTTCTTTATTTTATTAAGTTTGAGATTCTTTTTGCTATCTTTATTATAATTTTAATACTTTAAGTCTTCATTTACGATTAGGATTACTATTTGATTAGGATTTATCTTAACTATTATAAATAGGTGATCTTAGATAGAAGATTATTATCATCATCTTTTGTTATTTTAAATATTTATTCAAGAGGTTTCTTTAAAAAATCAAATTATCTTTCTATTGTTCCAACACAATCAATCTTATTCTAGCCCTAATTGTTGAGTTTTAATTGCCATAAACTTTTTGGCTACATCAAGTGGTATCAAAGCAAACGATCTTACTATCCTATAAGGATTTGAGCTAAAATACTATGGTTGATCGAGGTAGAGGCAATCAGCCCCAACAAGCTGAGTTAGTAGAGAAGCGGAGAATGATTGATGACTTGATTCGGGCTGTGCAAACCTCCACTGAGCTTGAGAACCTTCCTTCATGACCCACCAGTCTAACATCAGAATTAAGATCTATTACTATCAAGTTTTTTAATTGAAAAAAAAATTAACTTGCTCCAAAATTAAAAAACATTAAAAAGAAAATCAAACAATTAAAGAAAAAATTCAATTTTCAACATATATATCGTCCATGTAAAAAAAATTATAAACAAAGAAGGAACTTATCCCAAAAATAAATAAATAAATCAATCAAACAATCAAGAAAAAAACTTGGACTTTTCAAATTAAACATATACATGACGCATGTAAAAAAAATTACAAACCAGATAACAAAGAGCATGAAAAAAACAAAAAGCCACCACCAGGGCAGAAATGGTTCATATATTACAATTTTGATATGTTCTTGTGTCAAATAATGCTATTGATTCTAATTGAAATTCTTCATTAATTAAGATTGTTATTTTTATTAAGTATCTTTGGATGGATACTTTAGTGAGAACCATCATATATTCTTGGGTATTTTGATGTTTTGTTTCTGATTATGAAGAATTTTGATCATTTTGGTTTTTTGTATTTTTGAACTGTTAGATTTGTTGTTTAATTTGTTGTTGTTCTTTCTTGAGTTTGGAAATTTCTGTTTTTATGGGTTTTATT
This sequence comes from Theobroma cacao, assembly GCF_053813885.1. Lineage (NCBI taxonomy): Eukaryota > Viridiplantae > Streptophyta > Magnoliopsida > Malvales > Malvaceae > Theobroma > Theobroma cacao. Next base: position 8,180,609 of record NC_142648.1, read on the forward strand.
TCTGAGTTTAATTCTTCTTTTGTTATTTTTCTTGGTTTTGTTTTTTCATATTTATCGAAAATGATATTTTAATGCTATTTATCGGCTCATCATGTAGGTTGGGCTTATCAGGTTTTTCTTTTATTAATTCTTTTAATTTTTGAAGGTACTCTTTTTTTATCATTGGATCTTGTATTTTATCAAAAATTTCAATCATGAATTCTTGATCTTTTGTTAATACATGAATTAAATTTTTTGTTTCGGTTGAGGATTCAGATGTTGTATGAATTTCATCAATTTGTAAGTTTTTTAAAGATTCACTATTTATTGTTCTGTCAGTTTCAAACGATGATCTTTCTAAGAGTATTTCATTAATTTTTTGTTCAATTTCTTCTATCAGTTGAAGTTGGTTAATTTTCTTTTTTATCTTACAGTATTTTGAAATATGACTAGTTTTTCCACACTTAAAACATTTTATTGTACTATCTCTATTATCAGATTTGTTTTTATTTTTATTTTTTTTATATTTATTGTATTTTGGTTTTTGATAGTATTCTTGGAGGTTTTTCTTATATTTTCTTTGTTTTGTTGGTTTTGCAGAGCAACAAGGTCTTGAAGAAGAAGATCCATTTCTAATATCAAATTGTTGGCAAAATGATCTTAATTCCTTTGCACATAATTTTCTTTTTTTCCTTAATTGTCTTTGAAGTTTTAAATCTTGACATATTTTCAATCCTTCTTTTTGAGTAAAACTTATAAGTTCTCCATATGTAAGGTTTTCATAGGGTATTATTCCTTTATAAGTTTCTCTTATTTGATTTCTAACCTTTTCTCTTAGCAGTGTAGGAAGTCCAGCTAAGAATTTATCTTTCTAGAAAGGTTGATTATTGTCTGATCTTTGCATTATTCTTATCATAAACATATCTTTGTACCATTTGAAATCAGTTAATTTTTTACATTTTAAATTTGATAATAATTCTGAATTTTTATCTCTTAAGTGAAAGGGATCTCCTATGAAGTGTTTAGATATTGAGAAGATGAGAGTTGCAACTTTATCTTGTATCTCTTTTCCTTGGTTATCTAGAATAATATTTCCTTCATTATCTTTTTTGGTAGCTTTTAGGATTTCTTGTTGTTGATTCGTTGTAAGGTAATTATCCCACCAACCTTTTAATTGTCTTGTAAATTCAGCAACTAAAAGGTGTGTTATAGCATGATCTGAAATTTGACCAGTTTGGTTTTGAGTTTTGTAAACATTTGAAACCATTGTCATTTGTTGGAGTGTACTGAGAATATTATATTCAGACATTCCATCTATGTTCCATTCATAAATAGTATTAGCATTATATTTGTTTTGAAATGTTGATTTTTCTTCAATATTTAAATTTGGGGCTATTATTTTGGGGTGATAATATTTTTGTGGTTCTTTCCAAACCATCTTATTGATTTGTTGATCCTCAGATTCTTCTGATGTTTGGCTTTGAGTTTCTATTATATGAATTGTGCAAGATTGTTGTGTTGGAGTTTCTGGAATAACTATTCTTGAATTTTGACTTTCTAAAGCATCAATTCTGTTTGGAATTTCTTTTAAAAATTGATTTTGTTATTCTTGGTGATATTTCTTTGGGACTTCAAATGGGGTGAATATTGATTTTGAAGTTGTTTTTGAAGTTTCTATTTTGTTTTCTTCTATTTGAAAGGTTCTGGGTTGATTTTCAACTAAGATTTCTATTTTATCTAATTGTTGTGATATAGTGTGCAGATTCAAATTTGTATAATTATTTTGTTCGACTATCATTTTTATATCTTTTGAGGAAATAGTTTCTCCTGTTTCAGGTGCTCTTATTCTTAATGGAGTGGCTCTAATTTATGTATCTTTGTATACATATTGGACTTCTACTAAAGTGGGATGTTGCGATTTTATTTCTCCTTTGTTAGTTTACCATTTATTATGATTTTTTATTGTATTTATTGATTGAATATCATAATGATTTTCAAACCATTCAAAGAATTCTACTAAGATTTTATATTTATTCATGAAATTGTAATATTCTTTTAAGATTTCATCTTTTTCTTGTTCATAATTTTTAAAATAATTTTCTTTTTTTTGTTTATTTTTCTTTGAATAAAATTGTTTTCTACAAAATTCTTTATCAATTTCAAATTCTTTTTCTAGTACAAATATTTTTTAGCTTTGTTCATCATTTGTATTTAAATTCGGGTTATTGGTCATTGAAGAATATGTAGGTGACATGTTGGGAGAGTTGGTTGAACTATTTTCTTGTGTGGTGTAAATTGGTTGAAGTATATTTGAGGAATTGTTTATTCATTGTAAATTTATCCTAATAGTTGAAGGTATTGAGGATACAGAAGCTCTAGCTGATCTAAAGTCTGTTCCCATTACAGATTGATTTTCTCCTAATTTGTTTATGCTTCTCATTGTTTGTTCGTTATCAAAAAATTGTCTAAAGGGTACCCTTGGAGGCCTATTGAAGACGAGTTCTACTGAACCATCCCTGTACTCTGTTACATGATTTATTTCTGTGTTTTGAATAGTAACAAGATTTGTGGCTCCTTCTATTTTTCATTTATTTGAGAGTTGTACCTCATGTCATTGAATGATTCTAGGTATAGCTGTAGGGGATCTTGTCATATCTGTTTGTATTATGAGGGTCTTTTCTTTTGGGTTGTGAATTAAAGCCTTAGTGTTGATTACAGAATGCATTGTTTTGTAATATAATATGAAAACTACTGTTAATGGTTCAAAACCTGGCATCATTTTATAATTATGAGTTTGAACTTGGAGTGTTAATGAGCTTCAGATATTTCTATCTTTTAATAAAATCAAAAAATTTGGAAAACAATTAAAATGTATTGGTCCTCTGCAGAGACTTATTTCTACGATTTTTAAAAGGAAGTCATTGAAATGAAGATGTCTTTTATCTCTTAATACTATGAGGATTGATGTATCTAATCCTTCTTTGGAAAAGGGTTTTCCTCCCACTTGAACTAAGCCAAAATGGATATAATTATATTTTTGGTTTCTAAGTTTTTGAATAGTACCTTGATCCAAAAGTTGGATATTTTTATATTGATTTTGAAATGGTATTCTTTTTTCTTTTGTTTTGATTAAGTATCCACAAAAAAAATTTAAATGTAAAGCATGAAATGTTGAGGATTTGTAAATTTGGTTTTGAGAGACTCTTAGTATTTCCCAATTATCTATTTCTTGGATAATATTTTCAGATTGAATATTTTCTTCGTTGACACTCTTGGTTTGGTTAGAGTTTGAACTGGAGCAGGAGGTATGAAATACCCCATACTTTGATATAGTGATAAATAAAGTTGATCGAATGCAAATTGAGGTCAATTAAAATGTTTAAAAGTGATAAAAGACGAAAGGAGTAGTTTAGGATAAAATATTTCGCAAGTGAGAAAATAACAATAAAATAATAATAATTTTATCAGAGGAGAATTTGTGAGATAAAAGGCAATTCAGAAGTCAAGTGAGGCATAATAAGGTATTTCAGGTACCAAGGAGACAAGATAAAATTTTTAAAATATTAATATTTAATCGGATGTCGAAATCAGTCAAGAAGAAGGATCATATGGTGGATCCAAGTGGGGGAGAAGATGACAAGCGCGACTCTATAAAAATATTTGTCATGACATACACGTGATGGATAGCATGTTTGCATGCTAAGAGAGTCCCGAAAAAAATTTACAAAAGTCGGTATTGTACCTAGAGGTACAACAAAGTTGAGTTAAACCTCGAACTAGATCAAATAGAGAATTTACGATGAAATTAAGAATTTTAAAGTCCCAGAATGGTTTAATATGGTGATTCGAAGTTCGAGGATCAATTTGAAGACAAACCGAACTTTTCGCTATCTAGGGGCAAAATGGTCATTTGCCAGCTAAGGACAAAATGGAAATTTTTAGAAAAGATTTTTGGCCCCATTTGACTTATTGGAGTAAGATTTGAGGTTTAGAAGTGAAAAATTTTAATTTCGGTATAATTTGGAGAAAAAGGGTAAAATGATAATTTTGCCATCCGGAATCAAAAATTTAATTTTGAAAGGATTTTGATCAAATTTAATTATTTGGAGTGTGAAATGAGTATGAGGAGTGCAAATTATGCATTATGGCAAATTTTCAATTTTTGGGGTAAAAATGTAATTTTTGAAAAGTTCGGGGGTAAAAGTGTAATTTTGAAAAATTTGCTCCACCAAAACTTTGGAAAAATCTGGAAATTTCACTTAAGACTTGGATAAGTCAAAGGGAATGCATGGTGGAAAAAGTAGGACAAATGGATGGCTAGAAAAAAAAATGAATTAATAAAATATTTAAAATATGAATAAAATAATATTATTTCATTAAACAATAAAAAAGGCATAAAAAAATCAGCCCACCCATTCTTCTTCTTCAACATTCGGCCAAGCAAGAAACAAGAGAGAGAAAGGAGAAAATAAAACCCTAGCTAAGAAATTTAAAGGGAAAATAGGTGGAAATTCAAAAATCAAGTGAAAAAAGGTAACATTTCTTAAATTTGTCTTGTGCTTTACCTTTCCCATGCATTTTCCATCATTTTTCATGGTTGAATAATGTGATTTGAGGATGATTTGAATTCTGGTCATATGGGTTTAGAGAGAGAAAGTTGTTAGATAAATTTGATTTTGAGCTATGTTAGTGTTTAGTGTTAGTTTAGTATGTTTATGAGTAAACAACAAGAAAAATATTTATCTTCTCCATGAATTTCCCTAGGCCGAATCTAGCCAATGGTATGTGAGGATGAGGTTGACTTTATTTTAAGAGAATTGGGTGGAAAAATGATGAATTATGAGGTTGGAAATTAAATGAGAATTTTCGGTGTAATAAATTGAAATTTTTACCCACTAGGGGTAAAAGCGTAATTTATAGTCTGTACTGATAAATTGGACCAAATTCACAGTCATTGAGGTATTGTGGATATAATTGGATAATTGAAATTGAAATGGATGGAATTGGAGTCGAATTGGGGATTTTAGGAATTTACACCGTGTATTGGCGAGTTAGGTCGGACATCGCAATTAAGCGATTGTCTAGACATTTCAAATCCTATCTAGTGCATACGCATGGATAAGAGCCTGAAATAATTTATGATAAATTGACACAATTTATTGAATTTTGTATCATGGATTATGGATAGGTGGTGAGTCAATTGTTTCGGGTAAGAGACTGCACCCGAGGGCGGAAGATAGGAGTATTTCTACTCCTAATACTGTGAGTAAACTTATTATCGTCTTAATTATCTAGAGTAGTTTTATACAATTGTGTGATTTTATGGAAAATGGGTTTAAATGGTAAATTGCTATGTTTTAAGAGAAATTGTAATTTTATAAAATGATTTTATAAATTTTCTGGAAAATCGAATATTGGTTTTGAAAATAAAGTAATTGGAGACTGCTAGTTTGTGTTGCAAATTTATGGTTTTAAATTGAATGGCTTATGACAATAAATGAGCATGAATGGCTAAACTGATTTTGGTGTTATAATTATTTATATTGTGTATTCAGCCTTGAGAGGCTAGGTTGCGATAAATTGCCATGTCATGCTAGAATGAATTTTATTGATTGGTGGATTATATATTAATTATTTACTGCAGAGGGGGTTCCGTGGACCAGCCTATTAGAGGGGCACGGTAAACTCCATTATATTATTACCTCGAACGGAGAGGCGCGTAGGGTATCTCCTGGGGTAAAGCTTAGGGTTCACTTCACGCTAAACCACCACGTGAAGGGGAACTCAGCCAACGCCAAGGAACGACTGTATTTTTCTTAAACTAAAAATATATTTTAAGTGTATATGAAATTTTAACAGCCTTGGCGGACTCGGTTGGATGCCCTGCGCAAGGTATCACTGAGTATGAGTTTTGGCACGAGCCAAAGTTTTAAGAAATTCATAAGCCAAGTTGATTACTCGATTTATATGGATTGATTTTATTTGGTTGAAATGAACTGAAAGGTAATGAAATTACAGTATGATGACTTGTTTTAATTGTCTCCATTTACTCGACTTTAGATACTTTTGATGGTACCTGTTTACTCACTGGGATTATAAAATCTCACCCCTTCTTCTTATACATTTTTCAGGCTCAGGACAGTTTGTAGATAGTTGAGTAGGACGAGAATTAAGCTCGAAACTGCATTATAGAAAGTAAGAGTTCACAGTCTTACATCATCTTGGTCAATTGGAGCCCACGTGTCATTGCAGATCAAAACTTATATTTTGGTTATCTGTATTTCTATTCATACAATTTTTACTTTACTTTCATGTGCGAAAAATTATTTACGAATATTTCTATAAAAATTTATTTTATGAGAAAATAGAATATTTTATTGATTATTTTTGAATAGTACTAGTTGTTAACAATTTGCTTTCAAATGAACGTTTTAGATACTTATTTTGTTTTTAAATCATTAAATATATATTTTCTACTTACCTACAACATTTTTAGCAAGTTTTGAGATTTTTGACGAAAAATTACGAAAATGCCCCTATGAGCCAGAAAATAATATTTTATTGTTCTTATTTGAAAATGACTTATGATTTTTTTAAATGCGAGATTTAATAATTATTGCTCACCGGGGAGATGCGGAAGTTGATGCTAAGCCTTGCGGGATTTCGATCGGCATTCGGGGTGAAGAATGTCTGTCGAGGCCTCGCGGCGGTTGTCACGGGCTCGATGAGGAGTTCCGGGTCGTGACAATTTTATTGGTATCAGAGCATGGTTTAAAGATCAGATATTTTGATTTCAAAGCTTTGGATTTTAAAGTTTTTGATTTTAAGGTTGTTTAAAGAAATCTACACTGACACTGCGTGGCCCCAAGTCCAGTTAAGTTAAGATAAGTTAAGTTAGGTTAGATTGAATAGTATGTATGCATCTTCATATAGAAATCTACCTACTTTTGAGATGCATAAATAATTAAACAATTACTATTTGATTGCATATAGGTTTTGAGGTGCACTGGTGACATACACACCATGTCTAGAAGTGGTGGTAGTCTCGATACCTCTCATAGTGATAGCGAGAGATCTCTAGATTCTACAGCTAGAAGCAAATGGCACCTTGATACAGGTGATTCGAAAGGTGGTCCATCCCGAATTCCTGATAATAGAATTCCTAAGAACTTATCAGAATGGGTTCATAATAAGGGGAGCTTCGAGAGTAGCGAGAATTTTGAAAGTGAGAGTAGCTCCAATACATCGAAAATTGAACAAGATTTCCTTTCAGAACAACCTGGAGAGCACCCTAGAGAATGGATGAGGGAAGAAATTGTAAGGGGATATATTCGTTCTAGGAAGAGTGTGACAGTAGTCCGACACTTTCCACCAGGCTGTGGGAAAAATGTAAGGGGACAACCAGAAAAGGATAAGGAGAAAGTAACAGTGGCAAGTAAACCCCTTAGAAAAGTGTCAGGTGTACGACATTTTCCTCCTGGTTGTGGAAGAAATGCTGCATCGGTGAGTGATGAAGAATATAGGAGAATACAACAAGCCTGGATTGAGGAGCAAAGGAAAAAATCTCAGGATGAGGAAAACTCGGAAGAGGATCTTTAGGAGAACTCGGAGTAGAATCTTTCGATAAGATTAGATTAAGATAATGATCCCAAGGACATGTAATATTTTCGTAGGATTTTACACTACCTTAACTCTAAGTAGATGTTGTGTAAAAGAGATAATAATTATCTATACAAAGAAGTAAAAATAGTTTGGCTTTTAAAGTATAGGACTAGAATGTATTATAAAATGGTTGTTTAAGTAACTGAAAGTATATGAGAATCTTTAGTATGATAGGGATAAATGGGTAATATAATTATTGAGGAAGGTTATAGAAGGAAGCAATAAGGTTATAAATGACATTCGAAATGGATAATGTGATTACGTTAATGATTGTAATTTAAGCATGAAGGGGATTATTCAGTGATGTTATGACATTATGAGGTAATAGTTGGGCACAAATATAACCAAATGAAGTTAAATTATGGAATATGGGGAATATAAAATTTTAATTCAGTAAGGATTGCGAGAATAAAGTGAGGAGGAAGCTGGGCTGTTTTCGTAGTTAATTATACCGAAAGTCAATAAGATTATTGGAGTATAAGACAAAGAAGATAATTGGATAGGGATGACAATAAATTTGAGGAAAGTTGTAGATAGTAAGCAACTTATGTGTGGAGTGGTATATGTATCATGAATTTATTACATTGTATGGAAAGGATGTTATGAGGTGGAATTTTATGAACGTTGATAAAAGTCAAAAGATGACATGAGATGAAAGTATTAACTTGGCTTAGTGTGTATGACAAGAAAATAGAAGGTATCTATACTTATGGAACTCATGATATATATCTAAAAGGGAATCCACTTGTTGAGAATGATTGATGTGGTGACTTTGAATGCAGACAAATAGCTTTGATGGAAAAATTTCTAATAGCTACAGTACTTCAGCATTGACTGTTCAACGTTACACTGCTCCGAATACCTCACGCCTATGATGCATGAGTAAGATGGGAGTGACACGATAATGAGCTTACAAATTGAATTTTGGTTGTTGGTCATTGTGTTTTGTTATCTGAGAGTCTTAAATATTCTGGAGAATGTTCACCCAAATGAATTGAAAAACTTCTTTATTTCGTTGTATATGGGCATATAATTAAAAAAAAAATTGAAAGATTCTTGAGATGACTATATTGAGAAGAGATACCAAGTAATGAAAGTGTGAAGGAAGAATTACGAGACTGGTATAGAAAATCAGTTTATATAGAATATCATTACGAGAATTTGTAATATCTGTTTTGATACAGTAAAATGACAAGGATTAGTAACAACATGAGGCTAATTGTGTGGCACCCTAGAAATCTATGAAGATAAGTTAGGGATTGAATGGATGAGTACGTATTTATATATCTTTAAGATTAAGTGTTTTAGGAATACATAAACATCTTTGAGAAGAAATTATAATCATACACAGCAAGTATGAAACATAAAATTTTTTAAAACTTGCTGAGAAGCCTAACTGCTAAATCACAAGTTAAGGGATCATATGTTGTGAGACATAAGTTTAAGATAGATATTCCCAAGGAAAAACTCAAGAGAAGTTTTACTTTAGATCTCGTTAAAGCAAGCACTAAGTTATGTGTTTATAAAAAGGACGCTGTAAGCTGAGAGTGATATTAGTATTAATATTGAAAAATACTTGAGGAGAATCTAGTTTTAAGTTTTACAATTTCAAGTACAATTTATAAATTGGTTAAGGAAGAATGATGTTATGTTCATATGAAGGAGTGAAACAAAGGATGATAGAAGTTGACCTTGAAAATGAAGTCAGATAATGAAACTTTCCTAATATATTATGGAAATTGGAATTCGAAAATGCTTAAGGCATACATGATTCAAATGGGTTCGAGTCTTAAGTGACAAATCAATATCGTAATGCAAGAAAGATACAAGGTAATATAAAGGCATGAAAGATGATTAAGGACAAAAGGATGACTCTTAGGAATTGTGGTATTGCATGAGATCCAATGATCAAGTTGAGATAAATCTTTGAGGCATCAATAGGATTATAAAGCATACACGCATAATGGATTATAATTCAATGGAGATGACATTGTGATGAATGATATATAGTATAAGGAAACTCAAACATATGGTTGGAAATGATATGAATGATATGAAGTTATACACAAGTATAATAAGAAGGTTGACATGCACTATAAGAATTATTATATTGAAACTAGGATTGGGATACGGATGAATAAAGGGGGAATGTAGTCCAAGGCATGTGAACACATGGATTCCTATATATAAAGAGAGATGTTGACATTTGAAAATGCATGTATCTATGTATATATGAAATTGATAATTTTATTAACTAAAGTGAAGAATGGTTATCAGTAATTGGGAGTTTTGAAATAGTGTCCAGAGAGGTCAGTGAGCTAAAGTGTTAATGAACATGTAATGAACGATTAAAGTTATGAATGACTTTGAAGGTAAACCTTGAATTGTTTAAGTTCTTAATGGAACTCTATTAAAGGAAGTGTATAGACCAGTATAAGATGGATGAATCAAGGTTGAGAAATTTGGTAGGAGCGAATTAATAAAATGATGATTAGGTATACATAAGTAAGTATGATATGTGATCGAAATCAGTATAATTGAGGTGAAGTTATGGTTCAAATTTAATAATGGTGATAAAGGCATGCTTAGTGTCTCGATATAAGAGATCATGGTTATGAAAAGTATTACTGATCCAGTTCCAAAGGATGATAAGTGCCATAAATAAAGCATTTAATTGAACTGAAGGTGAACGAGGTGAATAAATTGAATGTCCCTATAGAAGAAACAAGGAGTAGGATAATAGAAGGAGATTGATAACGCAACATTGACGGGAATTCGAGGACGAATTCTATTTAAGTGGGGGAGATTAAAATACCCCATACTTTGATATAGTGATAAATAAAGTTGATCGAATGCAAATTGAGGTCAATTAAAATGTTTAAAAGTGATAAAAGACGAAAGGAGTAGTTTAGGATAAAATATTTCGCAAGTGAGAAAATAACAATAAAATAATAATAATTTTATCAGAGGAGAATTTGTGAGATAAAAGGCAATTCAGAAGTCAAGTGAGGCATAATAAGGTATTTCAGGTACCAAGGAGACAAGATAAAATTTTTAAAATATTAATATTTAATCGGATGTCGAAATCAGTCAAGAAGAAAGATCATATGGTGGATCCAAGTGGGGGAGAAGGTAACAAGCGCGACTCTATAAAAATATTTGTCATGACATACACGTGATGGATAGCATGTTTGCATGCTAAGAGAGTCCCGAAAAAAATTTACAAAAGTCGGTATTGTACCTAGAGGTACAACAAAGTTGAGTTAAACCTCGAACTAGATCAAATAGAGAATTTACGATGAAATTAAGAATTTTAAAGTCCTAGAATGGTTTAATATGGTGATTCGAAGTTCGAGGATCAATTTGAAGACAAACCGAACTTTTCGCTATCTAGGGGCAAAATGATCATTTGCCAGCTAAGGACAAAATGAAAATTTTTAGAAAAGATTTTTGGCCCCATTTGACTTATTGGAGTAAGATTTGAGGTTTAGAAGTGAAAAATTTTAATTTCGGTATAATTTGGAGAAAAAGGGTAAAATGGTAATTTTGCCATCCGGAATCGAAAATTTAATTTTGAAAGGATTTTGATCAAATTTAATTATTTGGAGTGTGAAATGAGTATGAGGAGTGCAAATTATGCATTATGGCAAATTTTCAATTTTTGGGGTAAAAATGTAATTTTTGAAAAGTTCGGGGGCAAAAGTGTAATTTTGAAAAATTTACTCCACCAAAACTTTGGAAAAATCTGGAAATTTCACTTAAGACTTGGATAAGTCAAAGGGAATGCATGGTGGAAAAAGTAGGACAAATGGATGGCTAGAAAAAAAAATGAATTAATAAAATATTTAAAATATGAATAAAATAATATTATTTCATTAAACAATAAAAAAGGCATAAAAAAAATCAGCCCACCCATTCTTCTTCTTCAACATTCGGCCAAGCAAGAAACAAGAGAGAGAAAGGAGAAAATAAAACCCTAGCTAAGAAATTTAAAGGGAAAATAGGTGGAAATTCAAAAATCAAGTGAAAAAAGGTAACATTTCTTAAATTTGTCTTGTGCTTTACCTTTCCCATGCATTTTCCATCATTTTTCATGGTTGAATAATGTGATTTGAGGATGATTTGAATTCTGGTCATATGGGTTTAGAGAGAGAAAGTTGTTAGATAAATTTGATTTTGAGCTATGTTAGTGTTTAGTGTTAGTTTAGTATGTTTATGAGTAAAACAACAAGAAAAATATTTATCTTCTCCATGAATTTCCCTAGGCCGAATCTAGCCAATGGTATGTGAGGATGAGGTTGACTTTATTTTAAGAGAATTGGGTGGAAAAATGATGAATTATGAGGTTGGAAATTAAATGAGAATTTTCGGTGTAATAAATTGAAATTTTTACCCACTAGGGGTAAAAGCGTAATTTATAGTCTGTACTGATAAATTGGACCAAATTCACAGTCATTGAGGTATTGTGGATATAATTGGATAATTGAAATTGAAATGGATGGAATTGGAGTCGAATTGGGGATTTTAGGAATTTACACCGTGTATTGGCGAGTTAGGTCGGACATCGCAATTAAGCGATTGTCTAGACATTTCAAATCCTATTTAGTGCATACGCATGGATAAGAGCCTGAAATAATTTATGATAAATTGACACAATTTATTGAATTTTGTATCATGGATTATGGATAGGTGGTGAGTCAATTGTTTCGGGTAAGAGACTGCACCCGAGGGCGGAAGATAGGAGTATTTCTACTCCTAATACTGTGAGTAAACTTATTATCGTCTTAATTATCTAGAGTAGTTTTATACAATTGTGTGATTTTATGGAAAATTGGTTTAAATGGTAAATTGCTATGTTTTAAGAGAAATTGTAATTTTATAAAATGATTTTATAAATTTTCTGAAAAATCGAATATTGGTTTTGAAAATAAAGTAATTGGAGACTGCTAGTTTGTGTTGCAAATTTATGGTTTTAAATTGAATGGCTTATGACAATAAATGAGCATGAATGGCTAAACTGATTTTGGTGTTATAATTATTTATATTGTGTATTCAGCCTTGAGAGGCTAGGTTGCGATAAATTGCCATGTCATGCTAGAATGAATTTTATTGATTGGTGGATTATATATTAATTATTTACTGCAGAGGGGGTTCCGTGGACCAGCCTATTAGAGGGGCACGGTAAACTCCATTATATTATTACCTCGAACGGAGAGGCGCGTAGGGTATCTCCTGGGGTAAAGCTTAGGGTTCACTTCACGCTAAACCACCACGTGAAGGGGAACTCAGCCAACGCCAAGGAACGACTGTATTTTTCTTAAACTAAAAATATATTTTAAGTGTATATGAAATTTTAACAGCCTTGGCGGACTCGGTTGGATGCCCTGCGCAAGGTATCACTGAGTATGAGTTTTGGCACGAGCCAAAGTTTTAAGAAATTCATAAGCCAAGTTGATTACTCGATTTATATGGATTGATTTTATTTGGTTGAAATGAACTGAAAGGTAATGAAATTACAGTATGATGACTTGTTTTAATTGTCTCCATTTACTCGACTTTAGATACTTTTGATGGTACCTGTTTACTCACTGGGATTATAAAATCTCACCCCTTCTTCCTATACATTTTTCAGGCTCAGGACAGTTTGTAGATAGTCGAGTAGGACGAGAATTAAGCTCGAAACTGCATTATAGAAAGTAAGAGTTCACAGTCTTACATCATCTTGGTCAATTGGAGCCCACGTGTCATTGCAGATCAAAACTTATATTTTGGTTATCTGTATTTCTATTCATACAATTTTTACTTTACTTTCATGTGCGAAAAATTATTTACGAATATTTCTATAAAAATTTATTTTATGAGAAAATAGAATATTTTATTGATTATTTTTGAATAGTACTAGTTGTTAACAATTTGCTTTCAAATGAACGTTTTAGATACTTATTTTGTTTTTAAATCATTAAATATATATTTTCTACTTACCTACAACATTTTTAGCAAGTTTTGAGATTTTTGACGAAAAATTACGAAAATGCCCCTATGAGCCAGAAAATAATATTTTATTGTTTTTATTTGAAAATGACTTATGATTTTTTTAAATGCGAGATTTAATAATTATTGCTCACCGGGGAGATGCGGAAGTTGATGCTAAGCCTTGCGGGATTTCGATCGGCATTCGGGGTGAAGAATGTCTGTCGAGGCCTCGCGGCGGTTGTCACGGGCTCGATGAGGAGTTCCGGGTCGTGACAAGGTAGTTCTTCAAAAAGGAAACATGCTGTTTTTCAATTTATTTTTCTATATAGGGGGTTTCTGCTGTTATGGTGGTTCTTATACCTTTCTTGCCTACAAAGAAAAATATGTCTAACGTGCCTCCCCTTTGGCTTAACAGAATGATTTCTCTAGGACTCAGCAGCAATCAATATAGTACCAACTAAATAATTAAAATCATAACTCAGAAAATAAGATTGAAATAACCAAATGCTTAATTTTGAAAAAAAATACATTTTTGTTCTGGTGTGGCTCTGATACCAAAAATCGCTCAAAATTAAGCATTTTCTTTCCGATGTGGTATCAGAGCCAGGTTTTAATTGGTTAGTTGGTACTATATTGATTGCTACTGAGTCTTTAAAAAATCAGTCTATTAAGCCAAAGGGTAGGCTTGTTAGATATAATTTTTTCCTATAGGCGGAAGTGATATAGAACTACTGTAACAGTAGAAACCATCTAATGTAAGAAAATAAATTGAAAAACAACATGCTTCCTTTTTTAAGAACTATCTCCTGTTCTAGTTCAAACTCTAACCAAACCTAGAGTGTCAACGAAGAAAATATTCAATATAAAAATATTATCCAAGAAATAGATAATTGAGAAATACCAAAAGTCCTTCAAAACCAAATTTACAAATCTTCAACATTTTATGCTTTACATTTAAATTCTTTTTGTGAATATCTAATCAAAACAAAAGAAAAAGGAATACTGATTCAAAATCAATATGAGAATATCTAACTCTTAGATCAAGATACAATTCAAAAACTTAGAAATCAAAAATATAATTATATTCATTTCGGATTAGTTCAAGTATGAGCAAAACCTTTTACTAAAGAAGGATTGATACTTCAATCCTCATAGTATTAAGGGACAAAATACATATTCATTAATGATTCTCTGTTACGGACAGTAGAAACAAGTCTTTGTAGAGGATCAATACATTTTAATTGCTTTCCAAACTTTATGGTTTCATTAAAAGATAGAAATATTCTAAACTCATTAACACTCTAAATCCAAACTCATAATTATAAAATGATGCTAGGATCTGAACCATTAACAATAGTCTTCAGATTATATTATAAAAGCAATGTATTCTGTATTCAACACTAAGGCTTTAATTCACAGTCCAAAAAGAGAGACTCTCATAATACAAACAGATATGACAAGATCCCATACAGTTATACCTAAGACCATTTAATGGCATGAGGTACAACTCCCAAATAAATGAAAAATAGAAAAAGCTACAAATTTTGTTACTATTCAAAATGTAGAAATAAATCATGTAGCAGAATATAAAGATGGTTCAGTAGAACTCGTCTTCAATAGGCCTCCAAGAGTACTCCCTAGACAATCTTTTGATACTGAACAAATAATAAGAAACATAAACATATTAAGAGAAAATCCATCTGTAATAAGAACAGACTTTAGAACAGCTACAGCTTCTGTATCCTCAATACCTTTAACCATTAGGACAAACCTACAAGGAATAAACAATTCTTCAAACATACCCCAACCTATTTATACCACACAAGAAAACAGCTCAACAAACTCTCCCAACATGTCACTAACATACTTTTCAATGACAAATAATCTAAATTTAAACACAAATGATGAACAAAATTCAGAAATATTTGTACTAGAAAAAGAATTTGAAATTGATAAGGAATGGTGTAGAAAACATTTTTATTCAAAGAAAAACAAACAAAAAAGGGAAAATTATTTAAAAAATTATGAACAAGAAAAAGATGAAATTCTAAAAGAATATTATAATTTTATGAATAAATATAAAATCTTGATAGAATTCTTTGAATGGTTTAAAAATCATTATACTCAATCAATAAATACAACAAAAAACAATAATAAATGGCAAACTAACAAAGGAGAAATAGAATCACAACATCCTCATTTAACAGAAATCCAATACATACATAAAAAAACAGGAATTAGAGCCACTCCATTAAGAATGAAGGCACCTGAATCAGGAGAAGCTGTTTCCTCAAAAGATATAAAAATGATAGTTGAATAAAATAATTATACAAATTTGAATCTGCATACTAGATCACAACAATTAGATAAAATAGAAATCTTAGTTGCAAATCAACCTAGAACCTTTCAAATAGAAGAAAACAAAATAGAAACTTCAAAAACAACTTCAAAACCAGTATTCACCCTATTTGAAGTCCCAAAAAAATATCACTGAGAACAACAAAATCAATTTTTAAAAGAAATTCAAGACAAAATTGATGCTTTAGAAAGTCAAAATTTAGGAATAGTTATTCCAGAAACTCCAACACAATAGTCTCGCACAATTCATATAATAGAAACTCAAAGCTAAACATCAGAAGAATCTGAGGATCAACAAATCAATAAGATGGTTTGGAAAGAACCACAAAAATATTATTACCCCAAAATAACAGCCCCAGATTTAAATATTGAAGAAAAACCAACATTTCAAAACAATTATAATGCTAATACTATTTATGAAAGGAACATAGATGGAATGTTTGAATATAATATTCTCAGTACACTCCAACAAATGACAATGGTTTCAAGTGTTTACAAAACTCAAAACCAAACTGGTCAAATTTCAGATCATGTTATAACACACCTTTTAGTGCTAGATTTACAAGACAATTAAAAGGTTGGTGGGATAATTACCTTACAATGAATCAACAACAAGAAATCCTAAAAGCTACCAAAAAAGATAATGAAGGAAATATTATTCTAGATAACCAAGGAAAAGAGATACAAGATGCAGTTGCAACTCTCATCTTCTCAATATCCAAACACTTCATAGGAGATCCCTCTCACTTAAGAGATAAAAATTCAGAATTATTATCAAATTTAAAATGTAAAAAATTAACTGATTTCAAATGGTACAAAGATATGTTTATGACAAGAATAATGCAAGGATCAAACAATAATCAACCTTTCTGGAAAGAAAAATTCTTAGCTGGACTTCCTACATTGTTAGGAGAAAAGTTTAGGAATCAAATAAGAGAAACTTATAAAGGAATAATACCCTATGAAAATCTTACATTGGGAGAACTTATAAGTTTTACTCAAAAAGAAGAATTGAAAATATGTCAAGATTTAAAACTTCAAAGACAATTATAAAAAGAAAGAAAATTATGTGCAAAGGAATTAGGATCATTTTGCCAGCAATTTGATATTAGAAATGGATCTTCTTCTTCAAGACCTTGTTGCTCTGCAAAACCAACAAAACAAAGAAAACATAAGGAAAACCTCCAAGAATACTATAAAAAACCAAAACACAAGAAATATAGAAAACAAAAACAAAAACAAAACAAATATGATAATAGAGATAGAACAATAAAATGTTTTAGGTGTGGAAAAACTGGTCATATTTTAAAATACTGTAAGATAAAAAGGAAAATTAACCAACTTCAACTGATAAAAGAAATTGAAAAAAAAAAATTAATGAAATACTCTTAGAAGCATCATCGTCTGAAATTGACACAACAATAAATAGTGAATCTTCAAAAAACTTACAAATTAATGAAATTCATACAACATCTCAATCCTCAACCGAAACAGAAAATTTAATTCATGTCTTAACAAAAGATCAATAATTCATGATTGAAATTATTGATAAAATACAAGATCTAATGATAAAAAAAGAGTACCTTAGAAAATTAAAAGAATTAAAAAAGAAAAACCTGATAAGCCCAACCTATATGATGAGCCGATATATAACATTAAAAACATCATTTTCGATAAATATGAAAAAACAAAACCAAGAAAAGTAACAAAAGAAGAATTAAACTCAAAAATAAAAACCATAAAAATAGAAATTTCCAAACTTAAGAAAGAACAACAACAAATTAAACAACAAATCCAACTGTTCAAAAATACAAAAAACCAAAATGATCGAAATTCTTCAGAATCAGAAACAAAACATCAAAATACCCAAGTATATATGATGGCTATCACTGAAGTATCGATCCAAAGATACTTAATAAATATAACACTCTTAATTAATGAAGAATTTCAATTAGAATCAATAGCATTATTTGACACAAGAGCAGATCAAAATTGTATTCGAGAAGGATTTATACTAACAAAATACTACGATAAAGCAACAGAAAGATTAAAAATAGCAATAATTACAAAATAATAAATGCAGAAATATGCAACCAAGGAATTAAAATAAAAACATCTTTCTTAATGGTCAAAGATATGACCCAAGACACTATTTTAGGAATATTTTTCATTTCGTTATTAAAACCATATAAAGTTATTCACCAATCAATTACTACCAAAATACTAAAAACTAAAATAAGTTTTCCTTTTGTAGAAAAACCAAAAATTAGAAATATTAATTTACTAAAATCTTTATCAATTGATATGAAACAAATTAATTCTTTAATTAATTAGAAACAAAATCAAATCACATATATAAAAGAAGAAATTTCTTTTGAGAAAATTAATCAGCAATTAACCAATAATGAAGTTAAACAACAAATTGAACAAATTAAAAAAGAAATAGAAGAAACAATTTGTTCCGATATTCCAAATGCTTTTTGGGATAGGAAAAAACATCAAGTAGAATTACCTTATACAAAAGATTTTGATGAAAAACAAATCCCTACCAAAGCAAGAGCAATTCAAATGAACAGAGAAATGGAAGAACTTTGCAAAAGAGAAATTAAAGATTTACTTGACAAAAAATTAATCAGAAAAAGTAATTCACCATAGAGTTGTTCTGCCTTCTATGTAATTAAAAATGCAGAAATAGAAAGAGGAACACCAAGACTTGTCATCAATTACAGCCATTAACAAAGCATTAAAATGGATGAGATATCATATTCCAACAAAGAAAGATCTCCTCCAAAAACTCTACAATGCAAAAATTTTCTCAAAATTTGATATGAAATCAGGATTTTGGCAAATACAGATCAAAGAAACTGAAAGATACAAAACAGCATTTACAGTCCCTTTTAAACAATATGAATGGAATGTTATGCCTTTTAGATTAAAAAATGCCCCATCATAATTTTAAAGAATAATGAATGAAATATTCAATCCATACTCCCAATTCACAATAATATATATTGATGATGTCTTAGTGTTTTCACAAAATTTACAACAACATTTTAAACATCTTAGAATATTCAGTAACATCATCAAAAGAAATGGTTTAGTTGTATTTAAATCCAAAACTAGTTTATTCCAAACAAAAATAAGATTTTTAGGACATTATGTCACACAGGGAACTATAATTCCCATAGAAAGATCAATTAAATTTGATGATAATTTTTCTGACAAAATTATAGAAAGAACCAAACTCCAAATATTTTTAGGAAGTCTTAATTATGTAATAGATTTCTATCCAGAACTAAACAAAATATGCAAACCTTTGCATGATAAGTTAAAAAAGAATCCAAGTCCATGGACAAACATTCATACTAACATTGTTAGACAAATAAAAATCCATATCAAGGAGCTACCATTTCTACACTTAGCAGACCCAAACGTCCCAAAAATAGTAGAAACTGACGTATCAGAAATAAGATATGGAGGTATTCTTAAACAACTAAGAAACCAAAAGGAATACATAGTCCAGTATACTTTTCGTCATTGGACTCCAACTTAGCAAAATTACAGTACCATTAAAAAAGAAATTTTAGTAATTGTTTTATGCATTTCCAAATTCTAGAGTGATTTATTAAATCAAAAATTCCTTTTGAGAATTGATTGCAAATTTGCAAAAGAAGTTTTGCAAAAAGATGTTCAAAATATCGCTTCAAAATAGATTTTTGCAAGATGGTAAGCAATTTTAAGTATATTCGATTTTGATATTGAATATATCAATGGAGAGTCAAATTCTTTACTAGATTTTCTTACAAGAGAATTCTTACAGGGAAAATCATGCCCCTAAAATTGAACTCCCAAAAGAAAAACAAAAAAAATCATCTTAAACCAAAAAATTCAATGGTATCAATTTTGGTTACTAAATAAGCTTTCTAGAAATACCAACCCCCAGTTCTCAAAAAACCCCAGAATTCTCACCCAAATTTTATTTTACAGGGAGCAATGCCACCAAAATTACGAGACAGGAAAGACAAAGTAAAAGAAAAACAAGAAAAGGTAGAAGATTCTGCCCAAGCCATAACCCAAATACCCATCAAATCATGGTACGAGATACATACCCAAGAAGAGCAAGAATCACAGAAAGAAGCTACGACTTCTTCACAACCATTACCAATACTCCAAGACTCCCAAGATCCTTATGAGCTAGATTTCCAAATAAAACAATGGATAGAATCCCTATCCCAATCCCCAGAAATAGCAATAGCCCTAGCCTCTCAAAGAGACCAACCCCTTTGAAATAGATAGCCTTATCAACATTAAAATCCTTAAAAAACAAAGAGATTGTGCTTCATAAACCAAAAAATCTCCAAACAATTTTCCCAGAGAACCAAACCATAACCCAAACACAGTCCCAAACATCATCTTCCCAAAAAAGCCAAACCCAATATTTTAGAAAGAAAAATATCCAAAATGTTTTATTAATTGAAGAGGGATTTTACCATGAATACCCCCAAATAACCATCAAAAAAGCCTTTAAAGGATGGCATTACAAATCATGGGATTTACAAAATCCCTAACAATATTATCAAAACATTTAAATCCAAACAGGGTATGTTCTTTTCAAACATTACACAGACAAAAAATGTCAAGCCCTACTTTATTATATACTTGTCATGTCATTCATGTACTTAATAACATATCTACATACTAGGATGCCTTGAAGAATCGTTAAAAGTCAGCATCGTACATAGTGGTACAATTAAGTCGATTAAAACTTCAAACTAGTTTGAATAGAGATTTTAGGATGTATTTGAGAGTTATTGAATCTTAGAATGTTTTTAATATGGTGATTCGGAGTTCGAGGATTAATTTGGAGTCAAATTAAGAATTTTCATAATGTAGGGGCAAAATGATCATTTTGCTACCCGACGTCAAAATTGGAATGTTGGACGAAATTTTTTACCAAGTTTGACTAATTGGAGCATGATTTGAATTTGAGAAATGAAAAATTTTAATTCTGACATTTTTTCGAACATAAGGGCAAAATAGTCATTTTACGTGTTCACGAGGACGTAATTGGAATTTTTAAAATTTTACACCACCATAGCACTTGTCAAGCCCATGAATTTCACCTATTATTATTTTATACTTTGGATAATTAAGAGATTACATGTGGTGGTGAGAAAATGCTTACTTGTTAAGTTTTAACCATGGACTAATCACATGGTGACACATGTCAAGTTTTAATATTTTTATAATTTCCTTTATAAACTCAACATAAACTCTCCCGTTTCACTCTTCATGGCTGGCCAAAGCAAAGAACAAAGAGAAAAGAATAGAAACAAACCCTAGAGAGGAAAATTCAAGAGAAATTTGTTGAATTTCAAAGAACAAAACAATCAAAGGTAAGATTTTTCAATTTTAGCTTAAGATCTACCTTTTCCATGCTTTCTTTTTCATTTTCTATGGTTGAAACACAAGTTTTCATGAGGGAATACTTGCTGGCCGAACATAGGGAGAGAGGTTTTGATGATGAATTTTGCTAGATTTCATGATATCTTAGTGTTTTTAGTTGTTTGATTATGTTTGGCATGAAAAACAAGCATGAAAATCAAATGCCCTTCAACAACCCTCTTTGGCCAAATGTTATAGGTGATATGTTGATGATGGATTTTGTTGTATTTCATGTTATTTAGCTCGTAATTGATGATTTATGGTATCGGATATTGAAAACGGCTATCGAAAAGTATAGTTCTTTTAGTAAACGACTTGAACAATAATGAGAAAATCATATTGAATGGACTTGGATTTGATTCTTAATGATATAGATGGATTTATTGGACTGTGTTAACACTGATTAGCACGTTAGTTCGGAATCGAAATGAATTTCGGTTACGATGAATTATGTCACAATCAAACTCATTGAGGTACTCTGGTGTATTTGGAATATTGGAAGTGTAATGAATATATTTGAAGTTGAATAGGATGTTTTGGTTAATTCAACAGTGTATAGTTCGAGTTAGGTCAAATACAAATTCAATCCGATCATAATTGAACCCACATAGAACACCATCTTTAAGTGATTATTCGTACAATTCTCATTCAATTTCATGCATTCATATAAAGCCTGAAATAGTTTTGTAACAGTTTAGCACAACGATATTGAATTATGTGTCGTATATTATGTATAGGTGGTGAGCCCTCTAATAAGGGTAAAGATATCGTACCCGAGGACCAAGAATAGGAGTACTCCAAACTCCCGTTATTATGAGTAATCAAATGTTCACCTTAACTATCTAAAGTAGTTTATACTCGTTTTTATGATTTTAAAGAATAATGAGCTTAAATCGTAGATTTTTATATTTTATAAGTTAAGTGTTGGTTAAATGAATGAGATTTATAAATCGTTTTGCAATTCAATGACGATTTTGGAAATTGAGTAGGTGGAGACTATATACTTGTGTTATCTATATATATATATATGGTTTGAATTGATGGTTTATGACAATGTGATGGCATTCGGCTGGATTTGTGGTTTGTGGATTATATAAACTATTTTGTTTTACCTTGACAGGCTGGGTAATATTATATTAACCATGTCATGTTATCAAAATTTTTATTGATTTGATGGGTTATTTGATTAACTTACTGCAGTGGGCGGGTTTTCGTGGATCAGCCTATTAAAGGGGCATGGTAAACCTCGTTATATTTTACCTTAGTATGAGAGGCGCGGAGGGTATCTCTTAAGGTAAGTTTAGAGTTCACTTCACGTCGAACCACCACGTAAGGATGAAACTCAGCCAACGCCAAGGAATGACTATATTTTAAAAGTAAAAGCATGTTTTATGGGTCTATGTCGTTTTAACATCCTTGGCAAACTCGGTTGGATGCCCGGGCCAAGGTGTCACCGAGTATGAGTTTTGGCACAAGCCAAGTTTTTAAGAGAATCATAAGTCTTGTTGATTTTTTTCGATAAAATGTAATTGTTTTATATGAATTGAAATGAGTTTTAAATGTTATGAATCATATTATGATGGGATGATTTAACTATCTTCATTTACTCGGCTTTAGATGTTGTTGATGAACTTTGCTTACTCACTGGGTTTATAAAAACTCACCCTTTCTTTTTACCCATTTCAGGCTCAGGATAGTTTGTAGACAGCCGATTTTGTTGAGGGATGCTTTTGGATTTGCATCCTTAGAAATCGAAGGTCTACAGTCTTGTATATTTTCGGTTATTTTGAGGCCCACATGTTATTGTAGAATATTTTTGTATACCTGGTTTAGTGTGCTATTATATATATGAATTTATTTTGCTCTTACGCTACAAAAATTGTTTATGTAGGATTCTATAAATATTATTTTATAAGAAAATGGAATATTTTATTTAGTTTGATTAGCCATAATTTCATTTTAAATGGATGATCTAGATTACTAAAATTATTTTTAAATAAGAAATGTATATTTTTCTATCGTATATTGTATTTTCACCAGGTTTCAAAATTTTCAGGTGAAAATGACCAAAACACTCCTGTGTAGTAGAAATTACTTTTTGTTTGTTTTTAATTTAAAAATAGTTTATATTCCTTTAAAACATGATATTAAGTAACTGTTGCTCATAGGGGAGACGTAAACTTGATGCAAGAGCCTTGCGAGGTTTCGGTTGACATTCCGGGTAATGAATGTCTATCGAGACATCGCGATAGTTGTCACGGGCTCGAAAGGAGTACCAGGTCGTGACAAAAAAAACCCTACTTTAATCACCCATTCTACGGCCCAAATTTTAAAAGTTTTAAGGTTAATAGATTGGGGAGAAGATTTAAACCAATATCAAAAGTTTCCAAATAATGTTTCAAAAACAATTGATCCTAGCCCAGTTTTTAACTATTGAGACTACCAACGAGCATGGTTTAATACTTTTCTTTTCAACAATAAACATAACCAGCACTCTTGGTTGATGTTTTTCAAATTTGGTACCTAATACAAATTTTCAACATGGTTTTCTCACTGGTGGAATTGGTTGGGACCACTAAGAGAAATTCTTCCACCAAAAATAGATCAACTTTATGAAAAATTTCTTCAAAACTTCCAACCTGAGGAAGATCAGGCAAATTTGCATATTTCTATACACTTCTCAAAATTAATTATATCATGGATCACATCATGGGATTATTCTTATGATACTTGTCACGACCCGAAACTCCCATCGGGCTTGTGACAACCGTCGAGACGTCTCGATAGGCACTCATTACCCCGAATGTCGATCGGAACCCAGCAAGGCTTAGCATCAGCTTCCACATCTCCCCGGTGAGCGACAATTATTAAATCTCACATTTCAAGAAATCATAAGTCGTTTTCAAATCAAAATAATAAAATATTATTTTCTGGCTCATAGGGGTATTTTCATCATTTTTCTTTAAAAATACCGAAACCAGTCAAAAATATGGTGTAAAAGCTAAATATGTTCATACATACTTTAAATCAGATAACTTAAGTATAAAATTACTTTTACAGTGACACGTGGATCCCCAACTAACAAAGAAGGTGTAGGGCTACGAACCCTTACTTTCTAGGATGCAACTCCGAGATTAATTCTCATCTTAATCAGCTATCAACAAACTGTCCTAAGCCTGAAAAAAAATGGATAGGAAGAGGGGTGAGATTATATAATCCTAGTGAGTAAACAATTACCATCAAAAGCATTTAAAGCCAAATAGATGGAGACAATATAAAAACGTTATATTTCAATAATGTTTATAACGCAAAATTTGTTTCAATCTATACTAAACAATTTCTTTTCATCAAAATTTCCCTGGCTTATGAGTTTCTTAAACTTAGCCCCTACTAGAATCATTCTCCCGGGTACCCTCGTCAAGGTATCCCACTGAGACCGCCAAGGCTGTTAAATGTCTCATACCCATAAACATGTTTTCGCATCTACCACATAGCCGTTCCTTGGCCTTGGCTGAGTCTCACTCTCACGTGGTGGCCCGAACGTGAGGTGCACTCAAATCTTACCTCAAGAGATACTTCATCCAACATCTCCCCCCCGGAGGTAAATATATAATTGGGTTACCGTGCCCCTCTCATAGGCAGCCCACGGAAACCCTCACCACTGCATTGACCGTTTAATATACTACCAGACCCATAAAATTTTCAGTAACATAATATGGCGAATAAAATTTAATCCAGTATACCGAGACCAATCCAAAACTGTTCATATATTTCATGCCAACCTCAAAAATTTAGCCATTATGCTACCATAGTGTCATAAGCCACAATTTCAATAACATATAAAATCATAAATTCTACACAATCTCCATATACTCAATTTTCCCGAAACAATATTTGATTTTAAAACCAATATAAATCTCATTTTTATAAAAAAAATATTTTAATTGGAAAACATAATATTTTATAATTTAAACTCACCATTCAATAAAAGCATCAAACAAGTATAATTACTCTAGATATTTAAGATGATAAATTGTCCACTCATAGTTCTAGGAGTCGATGTACTCCTAATCCCAATCTTCAAGCACAATCTGTGTAGTTTTACCAGTGTAATTTGCTCACTATCTATCCACAATGTAGAATACATAATTCACCACATTAATGCTTGACCATTATAAAATCAATTCATGCTCGGTGTATATGCATGATATGCTATGCAACTTATCCGACTACCGCTTAAATGTGGTGCTGACCTAAGTCGGCCTATTACTCGATTAAATGACAATTGTGTTCGATTTGGCTCCAAATTGATTCATTTCATTTCTAATATTTCAATTCACCAAATACAATTCCAATAATCTAAAATTCAGCCTAACAACCCTCACAATTCTTCTTGAAAATTTCGGCCATTGTGGTGCACTATCACTAAAAATTTTCCCATTCCATTTTCTCACCATAAATCATCATTTCATCAATTTTTCAACCAATTCACTTGATCACAAAATCAATTCATTACCTCTACACTTCACATAGGGTTCGGCCATTGAAGGTTCATAGGGAAAATGGATTCTTTTCTTGTTGTTTTGTTTCTAAACATGCTTAACTAACTAAAAACACTAACATATCTTAAAATCAAATCAATCCAACATCTTTCTCTCTCCTTATCCATTTTGACCAGCCATGAATTTATCATGAAAACATGTAATTTAAGCATGAAAAATAAGGATAAATGCTTAAGGAAAATAGATTTCAAACTTAAGTTGAAAAATCCTACCTTTTTCACTTGTTTTCCTTGATTTTTCACACTTTTTCTCTTGAAATTCTTCACCTAGGGTTTGTTTGTCATGACCCAGAACTCTCATCGAGCCCGTGACAACCGCCGCGAAGCCTCCACAGACATTCTTCCCGAATGCCCTTCGAGACCTCGCAAGGCTTTCGCACCAGTTTTTCCATTTCTCTATCTTTTTTTATAATAAAATAAACTAAAAATATTAATTAAAATAATCTATTTTAATGTAAAACAATATATATATATATGTATATTTTTGAAACATCAAAAAATTAATTTTCTGCACATAAAAACAAAATAAATTTATACATACTGTAATATAGAAAACTGGAGTATGCAATTTAAATTACAATGACACGTGGGCCCCCAAATAACTGAGAAGGTTTAAGTCTATAACCTTGCTTTCTAAGATGCAATTTCGAAATTTACTTCTCGATGCAATTGACAGTCTACTACCTATTCTGAGCCTGAAAAATGTATAGGAAGAAGGGGTGAGATTATAAAATCTCAGTGAGTAGACAGACATCATCAAAATAATCTAAAGCCGAGTAATAGGAGACAATTAAAATAATTCATCCAAACCCATATAAATAATTGGATTTCATCCAATTACTCAACATGGCTTATGCACTTTTCAAAAACTTGGCCTTTACCAAAAATTCATTCTCGGGGATACCCCGCGAAGGCATCTTACCGAGACCACCAAGGCTGTTTATTGTCACACACACAAACACATTTCACCTCTGACAACACAGCCGTTCCTTGGCGTTGGCTAAGTCCCAATTTCAAGTGGTGGCCAGCGTGAAGTGTACTCAAATCCTACCTCGGGAGTTATCCTAGGCGCCTCTCTAATCGAGGTAAGCTCAATAATTGGGAACCGTGACCCTCTAATTAGGCTGGCCCACGGAACCCCCGTCACTGCAGTGCCCACTTTATAATCCATCAACCAATAAAATCACAATAGTATGACATGACTCACTTAACACATTCAAGGCAAATCAAAGCAGTTCACATATTCTTAAAATCATAAAAATAACCAGTCATACCCACATTTATCATAAGCCATTTAATGTAAAATCATGGATAAACAACACAATCATAGTATAGGTCTCCAATTACTCTATTTTTGAAATCATTATTAAATTTTCAAAAATTTTATAAAATCTCATTTTCCCATAAAACACAATAATTTTCCAATTAAACCATTTTTCCATAAAATCACACAATTAAATAAATCTACTCTAGATAATTAAGACGATAGTAAGTTTACTCACTGTAATAGGAGTAGATATACTCCTATTCTCGGTCCTTGGGTGTAGTCTTTTACCCGTATCAGATAGCTCACCACTTATCCATAATACATGACACAAAAAATTCAATAATTTGTGTCAAATCAATATTTATTATTTCAGGCTCTTATCCATGCGTATGCACTAGATAGGGTGTGAAATGTTTGGATAATCGCTTAATCACAGTGTCCGACCTAACTCGCCTATACACGGTGTAAATTTCTAAAATCTCCAATTCAACTCCAATTCCATCCATTTCAATTTCAATTATCCAATTATATCCACAATACCTCAATGACTGTGAATGTGGTCCAATTTATCAGTTCGGATCACAAATTACGCTTTTACCCTTAGTGGGTAAAAATTTCAATTTTTTTGCACCAAAAATTCCCATTTAATTTCCAACCTCATAATTCATCATTTTTCCATCTAATTCTCTTAAAATAAAGTCAACCTCATCCTCACACACCATTGGCTATATTCAGCCTAGAGAAATTCATGGAGAAAATGAATATTTTTCTTGTTGTTTTACTCATAAACATGCTAAACTAACACTAAATACTAACATAGTTCAAAATCAAATTAATCTAACAACTTTCTCTCTCTAAACCCATATGATCAGATTTGAATCCATCATCAAAACACATAATTTAACCATGAAAAATAAAGAAAAATGCATGGAAATGATAAATCTTAAGCTAAGCTTGAAAAATCATACATTTAAACACTTGATTCTTTGAAAAATCACACTTTTTCTTTGAATTTTCTCACTCTAGGGTTTGTTCTTATTTCTCTCTCTCTCTCCTGCTGGTTTTGGTTGACCCTCCCAATGAAGAATTCTGAAAGTTTCAAGCCTTTTAATAGGCTTAATAAAATATTATTATTTTATTTACCTTTTAAATATTTTATTATTTTATTTTTTTTTACCCATCTTTTTGACTTTCTTTTTCTACCACTCAATCCTCTTCACTTATCCACGTCTTCCATGAAATTTCTAGACTTTTTCAAAGTTTTAGTGGAGTAAATTTTTAAAAATTACACTTTTACCCCCGTAAAGTGAAAAATTATATTTTTGCCCCAAAAATTGAAAAATTGCCTATAGACATATTTTTCATCCTTTATACTCATACCATTTTCCAATTTGTCAAATGTGATCTAAATTCTCTCAAAATCTCAAATTTTGTCTGCGGGTGAAAAAATTACGATTTTATCCCTAAATAATGAAAATTTCGGTTTGACTCCGAATTGATCCTCGAACTCCGGATTACCATTTTGAGTCATCCCTGAACTGTAAAACTCTTAATTTCACCTGAAAATTCCTATTTGAACTAGTTTGAGGCTTAATTGACTCAATGGTACCATTAAGTGCAATATCGTCTTTTAACGATTTCTTGAACTTCCTAAATATACAAACATTCTATCAAACATGTGAATGACATTATAATTATTTTACAAAGCAGGGTTTGACATTGTTCTTCCTTTCTTTCCGTCTCTTCCTTGCTTGGCCAAATGTTTGGAGAGATAATGTGTTGATTTATGCTGATTTTTAAGTTAAATAATAAAATATCCTAAGTTTGACACTTGTCACTTTTTTATTGGTCCATTTGTAATTTCTTTACTATTAAGCTTTCTCTCTCCACCACACATTATTCAAGGGTCAAAAATGATGATGGGTGAAGACCTTGTGCTGGAAAAATGCTCTGGGGGTGCAAAATTACTGATTTGCCCACGGGGTGGCAAAATTACCATTTCACCCCTGTTCTTTAATTTATACCGAAATTAAAATTTTTCACTTCTAAACCTTAAATCATGCTCCAATAAATCAAATGGGGCCAAAAAAATCTTTTCTAAAATTCTCATTTTGTCCCCAGGTGGCAAATGACTATTTTGCCATTGGATAGTGAAAATTTTGATTTGACTCCAAATTGATCCTCGAACTCCGAATTATCATTTTGAGTCATCCTTGGATCGTGAAACTCTTAATTTCACCTTAAAATTCCTATTTGAACTAGTTCGAGGCTTAATCGACTTAATGGTACCATTAAGGGCAATATCATCTTTTAACGATTCCTCGAACTTCCTAAATATGCAAACATTCTATTGAGCATGTAAATGACGTCGTAATTATTTTGTAGAATAGGGTTTGACAATACTGATCCTCAT
This sequence comes from Theobroma cacao, assembly GCF_053813885.1. Classification (NCBI taxonomy): domain Eukaryota; kingdom Viridiplantae; phylum Streptophyta; class Magnoliopsida; order Malvales; family Malvaceae; genus Theobroma; species Theobroma cacao. The sequence goes on from NC_142648.1 coordinate 8,210,267, forward strand.
TCTAGAGCCCCAGTGGTAATCAAAGCATTCAAAACAAAATGGTGAGATAAATTTGATGATAGAAAATATGACCACCAATATCTTTTGACATGGTTTGAAAAGAATCCAAGATTGTGCAAAAATCTCCAAATTTCACAAGACAATGCAAGATTTCGATAAACAAAATCCCAAGCCAGTGCCTTACTTGCTCAGGCTAAAACAAATACTGAATATAAGAGAATAATAATGACAGAAATGTTAAGTTCTCTAGATTCAGATGAAGAACCAAAAAAAGAGGAAACTGCTTCATCCAAAGCCACAATAGATCTCTCTCAGGATGAAGATTATATCCCATCAAGAAGAAAAAGATAAAAGCAGCCCCTGCCAAAAGAAAACAACATCAAATCATCACCGAAAGCAGATTCCATCTGCCAAAAGCAAAAAAGCATTACGAGCTCACAGCAAAAGCAGAAAAGATACCCCACTGCTAAAAGAAATTCAAAAGGTATCATGAGCTCACAATGCTCACAGAAACCAAAGTAGACAGATATTCTTTGCCAACAGTATCACAAGGTTGCATAGTGAAAGCAGAAAAGTAAAAGTAAATATTCTCTGTCAAAAGCAAAGCAAACAAATATTCCCTACCAAGAGTATCACGAGGTAAAAGCAAAACTCTGCCAAAAGCAAATGAAATTCGAATACAAATGTATTCAAATTCAAATTCAAATGTAAACTAGATCGCCTATAAAAGGTATCAATATGAGTTTAAAGGGCAGAGTTCTCAAAACCCAGTTCGGAACTTCTCCCTTAAATCTCTGTATTCTCAAAATCTATTTCTCAAATAGTATTTTCATCTTTTTATTATTTCCTCCGGTGTTGATCTTTCTGGGCGATCTTTAGTGTCAGAGCTAGGTTAGATATATACTAAAAATATTTTAGTATATATATAATAGTAATTATATTTCTTATAAATTAACACAATATATAAGCTATATATATTAAAAGACATTACAAGTTAATTAATAATAATATTTTCATGAATTAATTTAATTAATTATGTGGATTTGTTCTTAATTTTGTGAAATTTAAAAAAAACACTTAGGTTCCCAAACTATTATAATCTTAAAAGCTTTCTTTAAGTATATATATATATATATATTAGTATAATTAATAATTTTATAAGTCATAATTTTTTTAATGTTAACACAAAATAGAAAGCAAATATATTTATATTAAAAGTATATATATAATAGTAATTATAGTCCTTTATAATATGATATAATATTCATATTATTTAAACATAAATAACAATATAATCATTTTTTCATTTAAATATATTGTCATCATATTAATAATTAGAGTAGTTGTACTTTTCATATATCTGTTAGTTTTTAACAAAAAGAATTGCTTGTAAAGTTGGTAACAATTGTAAATATTTAATTTGATTATTGAAATAATAATAAAATATTTATAAATAATAATCGAGTTCGCGTAACCAGTATCCAAAGATTTTAATATGATATAATTTAAGTACCTGAACATTTAACTCATTGATTAGTATATGATCTCTCTGTTTAAAGAATATGTGTTCGAATCTACCTTCACTAAAAGAAATATAGTATAACTTATATTAATATAGGAAGTTATATTAAATTATTAATATTAGTATACTAAAGTAATATAACTTATATTAGTAATTAAATATAATAACTTATTAATATAATATATTGATATATTCGAGACGTAATGAGTTAATGTTATTATATTTAATATCTAACAATATATTACATATATTATATAGTATACTTATTAATATATTAATTAGTCAATAACAGTATATTATTATATATAACAATATACTGTTCTATAGTATATATATATATATATATATATATATATATGTATTATATGACTTCTTAGTGTACTTATAGACTATATTAGTATATATTAACTATATATAGTAATATATTAATACATACATTGTATTAGGATGTAGTTATACTCTATATATAATATATATCAATACAATACACATATATTCTATATAGTTATATATAGTAAATACTAATACAGTATACATTATTTATAGTTATACATTATATAACATATATCGTAATACACTATACATATTAAACTTATTAATATAATAATCAATCAATATATAGTCTTATTAGTTAAAATTTTAACTACGCAACTATATGTATCGAAAAGATAGTAGCAAGTAGAGTATCGATTCCACAGAAAATTGACCTAAAATATTACAAAATACTAAAATTAAATTAATTTAATCTTATCCAAATAATCAATATCAAATAACTAAGCTAACAAAAACTAATTATCTAAAATTTAAACTAAAAGAAAAATCAAAGTACTAATAATTTGGGTAAAAATAATAAAAAAATAAGCCTAAGATTATGATATCCCTCACATTTTATCTAAATCTTGCCTCCCTTCCTTAACTTATTCTAATGAGTTGAGCTACTAACCTAGATTCCTCAATTACTTATAATGCTCTTCTGAGTCTCTTATAAAAATATTTGTTTTAATCAAAACACTATATTCCTATATGACTTGAGATTAAAATAGACTTATTAAGTTTAGGCTCTAATTTGGCTACATATGACATATGTATATTTTTATCTTATACACAAAGTAATTTATTCATTCAATCAAATAAATATGATCATATGCTATTCCAATTTTAGTTTACACTAAATTCCCTATCCCAAGTTTGTTTAGGTTCCTAGATCAATTTAATTGGAGATCAAGCAATTAAAAACATTAAGAAAAAATTGGAATAAACATTTCAATCTCATTGACAATAAGATAGAAAGAAATTAAAAACTTAAACTACATGCAAGTTCAATTGCAATCCTAAAAAAAAAAATTAGCTAGTTACAATAAAAATAGAAACTAAAAACATAAGAAGTTTAGCCATCAAGAGTATTTTTTTACAGCCTTGACCTTCAATCTTCAGCATCAACTTTTAGCTTCATGAATCTCTCTTAAGATTTCTCCTCAATGTGTGTATATATATATATATATATATATATATATGTGTGTGTGTGTGTATGTATAATTTCTCCTTAAGCTAACTATTTATAACCTGACTTAACTAAATTCTACCTAAACTAAACTATTTTAATGTAAAAACTCTTAATTTGGGCTTAGAATAAGTGTAGAGCCCAATAGTCTTAAATTGACCTACATAACTTCTTTTCTCGTAACTTCATATCGATTACTACACTTTGTCAACTTAGACTATAATTTTCTCCATCTTCAATGCAGAATTGGGAAAAGTAATCTCCATGGAAGTTGTAACTCTGTTTCTTTGCTTTCCAATGGTCTAAGAATCTTATCATTTGGACATATAAAGAGAGAGAGTTATGCTCAGAACACCACGATATATACGAACAGGGCCTGAATTCTTTAAACATAATTTTTCACCCAATTAAGTTTTAATCTTCTAAAAACCTGCAAAAGTATAAAAACTAATAAATAATAACTAAACTAACATAAATTAACTTAAAATTAAATTAACTTAAGAAAAATAAACTAAATAGAAAAATAACTAAAAATAATGAAATTCTAACCTAAACTCAAGAAAATAGTTCACTTTTAAAAACAATTTGAGATAAAAATAATTCTATTTCATAGAATTGTCAAGTATATCTAGAATTATCAAGTATAACAAGTATAATATATAGTATACTTATTAATAGACTAATTAATCAAAGTTTATATATTAACAATATACTATATTAGTATATTAATAAAGTTATAAGTAATAATGTAATATGTGGTAACATAAGATACATTATTAATAAATTATTAAATAAATTAAAAAAAAAAAGTTAAAAAAATTTTCGGTTAAATTAGTTTTAACCGATTTAACTAAGTAAAGTCGATTAAAGTTGTTAAGTTGGTTCGATTCAGTTAAATTTTTTAGGAAGATGATTAAGTCAGTTAATGGTATTTTTTAACTGATTTAACTAAAGACTAACTCAATGTACATCAAATTTAACCTAATTAAAATTTTTTTAAAACGTTGTTTTCAAATCTCTAGCATATTATCTTGAATCTTAATTAACACTCTAGTCAAATATTTTTTTATTTATTTACCATATTTAGTTTGAGAATTTTATTAAAAAATTGAAATCAATTTAATGAGAGTTCGACTGGGAATCAGACCTCCACGAGTCCTGGTCCGTTTATAAAAACATTGGACTTGAAGAGAGTGGTATCAGTATTTAGAAGCCCCCTATCTTCTTCCCTTTGGAGTTGTGATATCAGCATCCCTCTTTAAAGAAAGCCTTAGAAATCTTTAGTTAGTGGCAAAGCTTTGTGGTGTTAAGTCTTTTCTTTACTTATCGTTGTTTGAATTGCTTTAATTTTTTTTAAAGTACTTTTCATAAATGGGCCTCAAGCATAAGGCGTTTTTGAGAATGATCCTCTCTATAATTTTAACTATTTTTAGCCAAGAGAAAAAAATTAGACAAAATTGTCCTTAATGAAATCGACCCATTCGCTAAGCTCCGCGCCTCAACCTGAAACCTATTAATGGGCCAAGTATGTCCTTTATGTGGACCACAACTCTTCGATTTTCATCGAGAGACTGTACATATCCTCAAAAATAAGTTTGCAAAAGCATTCCTTGAGAGTTCAACTTTTGAACATTTTAGCAGTGGTAGGAGCTTTTTGGAGTGGTTATTATTAGCACAAAGGTAGTTCACATATTGAGCAGTGTGAGGAAGTTGACATTACGTTGAAAAAGGTATAATATTTTTTTATAAATTTTTTATTTTATTTTAAACCATGTGGAGGTTTTTGACAGAATGGTTATTGTTCATGTTTAGGGTTAAGGATTTTGAGCATAAACCTATACATATTGCACGTTCATATTGATATTTTTGTTGTTTGAAATTTTTGAATATTAACATGAAGGTGGTATTGTTGGTGTTGTTAGGGTGAAAAGGTGATCGGCCATGCGTGACTGGTTGATCGTATGTGTTAGGAATTTGGTTGAGGGTTTAGATATTGCCTGAGTGAGGGCGTGCTTAGGTGGTTGGCACCTTTTGCGTGAATGGATTTTGGCATAGGGTCACATTGGGGTTGCGTTATTGCAAAAGGGTTTAACTTAGAGTGACTGATTGATAGGTCATTGCGTGACTGGTTTCTAGGTTATTGTGTGAATATTGTTCAGGCATGGCGTCAGTTAGTGTGTGCGTGATTCGATTAGTTGTTCTTAGAATTGCATGACTTGTTTATAAATCATTGCGTGATTTAATGTTCGTAATTGCGTGACTAATTAATTAGGCGTTGCGTGACTATTATTGTAGGAAATTGCACGAGTGTCATAACTGCATGAAATTTGTCGGCATGGGTTCATTCTGTATTATTTTGGATCAACTGTAATGATTTAATGTGTATATGTTGATTTACTTAATAATCCATGCTCCACATTTGGATTAATTATTCTGTTTCAGGGATGTCTAAAAGTAGTGAAAAATATTGTTAGGGTTATTTTTTGAGTGAGCTTATGAAAAGGGCTATTTCTCATAAATGCCTCTAGTGTTTTTGTTAATCTACAATGATGGTATTGACATGACTAAAATGGGAATGTTATTTGTTTTATGTTACAGATGGCCAGCATAGGAACAGAGCAGGAAAAAATGGAGTCTTTGCTTTGTGTACCGAGGCACCGATGGGGGTTCAATGTGGGCATTAACATCCATTGTAAGTGGTCGCATCTGCACGTGATACGTGAGATGCTGTGTCAAGTGAACGAGGTGGAAAACTTTAAGAGAACATGCTTTGGGCACATGATGGATATCAAAGCAGACAAGAGTTTATTCTATGCCAATCTAGTGCACTATGTAATGTTGTGCAAAATCAACGAACCTGACGCCACAGAGGCAAAGTTATGGTTCACAATAGGGAAAACGAAGGCCCGCCTTTCTAAGAGGGAGTTCTGTCTAGTGACAGGACTGAAGTTTGGTCCCCTACCGGCCTTCATTGTCAATCAGTACGAGGCCCTCCTTGGAGGAATTCACCTAAGATATTAGGGACCGAGGAAAGAGGTGAAGATCCAATAGGTTTTAGATACATTCAAGGGAGGGCAGTTTCAGCAGGAGGGAGACGCGAGCAAGATGGTCCTCATCTTGATCGCGACCAATGTTTTATTCGGTCAAGACTACAGACGATCTGTGGTTCCATGGTTGTTGTCGCTGGTTGAGAACATCGACGAGTGGAATGCATTTCCATGGGGCACATATGTGTGGAGTCTGATCGTGGATTACTTGCTGAGGGGTTTCGAACCTCCTACTGCGGGCGAAGTAGAGAAGAAGTACTACCACCTCTATGGATTCATATGGCCGTTTCAGGTAGTCAGCCATAGCCTAATGTTTATCATTATCATTATTCTTTTCGCATAAGAATTTATGAGGTGAGTAAAAATGTTATACAATTGATGTGCAGTTTTGGGCGTTGGAAGCAATACCTAAAATCAGAAGCTTGTTCGAAAGGCAACGACAGTCCAGACAAGTTTGGCTAAGAATGCTTAACTGGCAATGTGACGAGAGGCCTTCAAGCTTCCACACTAATATTGCAAGTTTGGAGAGAGAGGGCAAGGTGAGTAAAAAAACTAATTTTTTTTTATTTTATTAAATCTTATTTTTATTCTCATAGGGTAGTAAAGGTTACACTTAATGGCAATGTATATTTTGCTACAGTTGTGGGCAGTGAGGACGTTGGAGCCAACGACAAAAGAGATGTTGACCGCATACTGGGCGGACATTGAGGTCAATATCTCCGAGGGATAGCAATACATTCCATTATGGAAGTTGGAGGGTTGCCTAGAATTTGATCCCCAGCAAAGGAGGAAAATAATGGACCGCAAAGGGAAAAGCCCAGTAGGATGAGCCGTTAAGTGGAGACTCACCATGGACGAAGAGGTCCATTTCGAGTTCAATGCTACTGAAGCACCTCATTCTCCTCCTGCAGCTCTTTATGGTGCATCTCCTGCTGCCCCTCCTCCTACTTCAGGTGCTGCCCTTCATGTTGAGCGGCGCAACCGGGCGTTACGTCCTTAAATGACTACAAGTATTAAAGGAGAGCTGCAAAAGATGCGGATACAGTGGAAGAAAGACCTCTAGTCATTATAGACGAATATACAAATGCAGATGCAGTTAATGCAGTTGGAGATCCAACTGGAGATGTATATGCAGTCAATGCAGTTGGAGATCCAACAGTCAATGCAGTTAGAGATCTAGCGGGCGATGTAGATGCAGACGCAGTCACTGCATGAGCATATCCAGCACTCACTGCAAAGGCTGAAGGATCGAATTATCGATCGGCTGATCGACCATTTTAAGGTATGAGGTTTTATGTTATTCATCGCGTGAGTTATAACATATACGATGTATACACTGTTCTAATGTGTTTGATTTTTTTGATCTTTTAGGGTCAAAGCTCACCTTCCGGTAGCCCGATTGAACATCATCCTGCACCTATCCCATCTCCGGTAGAGGCAGCCTAGCATTCTCAGCCCACACCTTCTCCGGAGGCTCCACCTCCTCCGTCTGAGGTTGAAGAAGTACCTCATCCTGTGAGTAGTGGAACTACAACTTTCGCGCATCCTGCTTCTATCCCAACTCAAGCAAATGCCCCCCGCATGGTGAGATCACACCTTCTACTGAGGCTTCACCTCGACCTGAGCCCAAATATGCACGTGTGATCTTGGCTAGCAAATACCTTCAAAGCCCGTATGTTAACCCGCTATTAGTCCAGCGCAAAACAAAGGACGATTTGAAGGACAAATATGAGTCCTTCCTGAAAAACGACCAAGCTAGATAAAATGAAAACAGTAGACCATATTAAGGTTAATGGTTCTAAGATATTTATTAAACAGTTAGCAATACTATAATTTTAATTTAACTCTATTTTAAATTTACGAGGTTAACATTCTAGGCATCAAAGGGCAGGAGGGCCTTGATTTTTTTTGGCGATTGGGGATGCCGACAGAGTTGATGGACACCCCACAGATTGATGCATGCATTAATGTGTTGTGTAAGCAAGCGTGCGAGCACCATCCACAACACTACAAGCAGAAAATATTGATTGTTGACACCACATTTTATTTAAGTATATTATATTTTACTGAGTTGTAATTATTCAAATGTATGGGGTTTAGGGTTACTTAATTGCATCTAACTATTGTGCATAACGTAATTGACAGCTTATTTTGCTTTAACTGAGCCAAGAAATGCAGCCTTTCCCCCATCAAAAAGTCATTCAGGCCAAGTGAGGCAGACGATCTGCTTGAGTATGCAATGGGTGGGAGACCTCCGTGGGGTTTGCCATGGCATTAGCTTGATGCAATTCTCGTATCGTGCGTTTTCGACGGCCACTGGGTAGTAATGCACGTTAACTTGCTGAAATGGACCATGATGATAGTGGACTCATCGTATGATTGGAAAGAAGCACTGAATTTCAGCTTACGTTATAAGCAGATGAGTCCATTAACATCATTGTTTCCCATTATATGCCACAAGGCGAGGTATTTTGTCAGCTTGCGCCATCAAAAACGAGGTTTGTCAAGGATGAAATATAGGTTAAATGAGAAGACCTCGATACAATAAGATTCACACAGTTGTGGGGATTGGGTTATAGCCTCGTTGCAGTGGTTGATCAGCTCGAAGGATCAAACGTTGAAGGCAAACGCCATAGAGGGCATTCGAACAAAGTTTGCCCTTGAGATTTTTGCCAATAGCTCAAGTTGTTAAATTTTTTAATTTGTTTATTCTTTTTCAATCTGTAAATAACATTAACATTATTCTGTATCATTTCCATAGTATTCTTTGTTATATCATTTACATATTATTCTTTGTATTCATTCATGTGATAAGCATACGGGTCAAATAAGAACAATATTGTTTTTTTCTTATTCATATCGTAAAGTCTGTTAGTATTTTACACAATTTACATAACAACATTCATTCGTTTGCATATGCCAATCCCCCTTTGCTTCTTTACTTTATAGCCTAAATGACATGTTGAATTGCATTGCATAACATAGGATTGTAAGCAGTTGCTATTGAATTGCGTGAATGGTGTGGATGGAATCACGTCACCAATTGTTATTGATTTGCGGGAGTATTTGTTATGGAGTCATATGAGTACTAAATTTTAAATCACGTCAGTAGTTAATATGGAATCGTGTCACTAATCCATTTGGAATCGTGTGAGTTGTAAATATGGATCGTGTGAACCGTTAAGATTTAGAATCGTGTGAGTATTTGATATTGACTTCCATTAGTAGTAAATATGGATCACGTGAACCGTTAAGATTTAGAATCGTGTGAGTATTTAATATTGACTCCCGTTAGTAGTAAATATGGAGTGGCGTTACTAGGTAATATGGAAGCGCGTGACATGACTTTTTGTAGAATCGCGTGGCTAGTTGATATTGACTCGCGTGAGTAATATATATGGAGTGGCATTACTAGTTATTATGGAATGGTGTGAGTATTTATTCTAAAATCACGTGAGTAGAAAAATGGAGTCGCGTGATTAGCTATTATGGAATTGCGTTACTAGTTGATATGGAGTCGCGTGAGTAGTATATATGGAGTGGCGTTACGAATTCTTATTGAATCGCATGACTAGATGATATGGGATCGCGTGACTAGTTGATCTTGCATCGTGTGACTCACCTATTTTGTGTCATATTCTTTAAATAAGGGTAAGCCAATTACCATAGACAATATCAAACCATAACTCAATCCCAAGCACCATCATAACAAAATATCAAGTTAAAGAAAACAAAATACCACAAGTGAATTATGAAATACAAACTACAGTATCCATAATCCAATTAACCCACAACTCTTAAATATGAATGTTCATTTGGTATGGTTGACTCAGCCAGAACCAATGACAACTGACTTTTTTTTTCTCTGAGGTTAATGTTGGACAGTCAATTTTGCAACGCTTTTGCTGCCTGAACAACTGTGTTTGTTCTTTGCATTAGAAGATTCTCAACATTCTGTATCCTCAATTCCAATGCCTGCATTTTAGCAGTTTGATTACTGAGTTTCTCATCAATCCTTAGAAGCATATTATACATCACATCATTGGAAACAGAAACTTTAAACGGTTGTCTGGATGGAGTATCATGGGCAGGATGAACGGGGCTACCTTCGATAGAGTTCAATGGCTCATCAAGACTCAAGTCATATCCCTTTTTCACAAGCCATCGAAACGGGAGATTACGAGGCCTACGACTAGTCCAATCAGCTAGATACCTATTGCTCCATATCCCTTTCTTCTTAACTAGAGCCAATATGATGTTCCCGTATGGAAGGGTCGTCTCTTCCCGCAATGCAACTTGTCTCATTCTCATGATCATATATTCTGCAATATTCACGCCAAACTAGCTTCCAATTGTTTCCATCATCCATAAATCCTCAACACTAACATGTCTTAAACGACTAATCCTTTCCTGTAATGTGGACGTCAGAAAATTATGTACCAGCCTATCTGATACAGAATTCAAATGACAAGCAGAACATGACTCTGGGGTGTATGGTTCTCTTCTACCTGTCACTTAGGCCCACATGTGGGATGGGTCATATGATGGGGGAGGTCTGTATTGTCCATGTCTATACTCCGTTTTCAGGAGCTTCCCAATATCAAAGGGAGTCACTGTAAACTCTATTCCTCTTAAAAACACGTTCAAAACAAATGGATCAAAATCTCTAGGATTTTTAAATTCATTTTCACTCTGGCAAATGCTGGAGTAAAATTCCCTAACAAAAGTCGGGCTATAATCAAAATATGGAAAGGAACTTAGACCCTTAAGTTTACCCATGTCGAAAAACGAAGATATGTCACCCTCAAGGTATATGTTTTCCTTTAAGCTTTCCCAATCTACCACTTTCCCACACGATATCATGGCATTCTTTATTACCCAATACCTACCACCATGTGATATGTCCCTAAACCATAAGGGAGAGCACAGATCATTACCAGGTTCAATTGAAAAACCAATTGATGCGACAGGCAGTTAAAGATCCAGTTTCCATTTCTTCCTTGATCATAGGCGAAAGTATTTATCATCACCCATACTTTGGTTGCCATTGTCACGGACATTGGGTTTGCTCGAAGATGCGGCTATTGCTTAAGACAGTGTAGGACGGTTCAGCTTTAGTGGTTTAACTTCTTTTCACCCTTAAACTAAGTTTGGAACAGTTGGAAGATGAAATGGTAGCTATCGATAGATATTGGGAAGACTGGAATATGAAAAAAACGGTTGGAAGCTATCTTATGCCCTTTATGTTTTTTGATTACAACGGTCGACATTAAGAACAACTATTACTATTATTATACATCATTTCCTGAGCAAAAATATGAAGCAGGATGCCAAAATCAATCACGCAAATATTATTAAATTAAATATTTTGTGCTTTATTTAATGGTTTACAAAAAAATACAAATTATTAAGGAGTACAATAAATTTGATGATCCAACAAATGGGTAAGTACTGTAATTGGAATTTGATTATCCAACTATGCAATGGTATTTTCAATGCAAATATCAATGGCTAGTTCGAAACAATCCCTAACAACTGACGTATGAAGGGCCACTATCTTCAGGTACGACACTTATAACGTTATTAGAGTTTGTAGTCCACATTGGACAGTTGTTTTGTGTGTGCTTGGGTTGTTTGCAAATTGCACATGCCTTGGGTTGACGTCGTCGAGCCATCGGCTGAGCAAATGAAGTCCGACAATTTTGTCTATTATGACCATAGTTCTTGCATTGTGAACATCTACGTCGTCCGCTGCCTTCCCTAGCTGATGGAATTCTTTTCCTCCTAGGTTTTCTCGCTTGACCTCGCCAACTTGGTGGCAAAATGATAATTTGTTGAACGTCATCGGGGATGTCCCACTCATTGGGTTGCCTAACCGGATGAATGGGAACCACATATCCCTCCGCCTAAGATTGAGTCTTGTAATAGTCTGAGTAGAATTCAATGGCTACAAGTTTGCACTTACTGCCAAGGCAATGAAATCATAGTTGGTAAACAATGTAAAAATTCAATTCATCATGCACAATATAACAAAACATGATTGCTCATAACTTATTGCTACCATGGCATGCATGCAAGGGAGTAGATCGAACTGGAACTCACCGCATGAACACTCCTTGGTGGAGAGGTTCACCACTCTGTCCTTACTCCTGCCTATAACTTAAAACTCTACCCGATCGATTGTTTGTATGGAAAAGTGACATGCTTCATTGAATCGTCTATTCAACAGATCGGTAGCCCAAGGGCTGAGGGGAGTGGTCAAATTCAATGCCTCATTGTGCCGGTCATGGAACCAATGTAGAAACATGCCTCTGATGCACTCGATCAACACCGTTATTAGCATTTTTCTTGCATGCCTCAAGCAGGAGTTAATACACTCCGCAGTGTTGGATGTCATTAGCTTGTATCACCTTACTGGTGATCGTGCATGTACCCATATCTCAAGGCCTAATCTCATAAGGCTGTCATAAGTAGATTTGCAAAGTTGTTTCAGCTGATTCATATGTCTATCAAAATTGACAACCCTATAGCGGTTGGCGACCATGGTGAAAGTCGCTGCAACATCTTCGCGCTTGAACTTGTTTTTAACCTTTTTCCCTAAGTGGTAATTGCATAGTCCGTGATGAGCGTCCTTATACACTTTCTTAACTACATTCTTAATGCCAAGATGCTGATAAGAAATGAACATTGCATTTTCAGGACAACCAATAGCACGATACAATTGGTTAAGAAACCACGACCAAGACTCTTCGTCTTTGAAGTGGCCAATGCCAAATGCAAGTGGATATATCTGCTCATTCATATCTTTGCATACCACCACAAACAGAATACCCTTGAATCTGCCTTTCAGATGTGTGGCATCCATAGCGATTACAGGCTGCATTACAACACTGAAACCCCGAATACATGACCCAACGCCCAAAAACAATATTTGAATCATTGTTCCCCATTAGTAGCGTCACACGTGACAATATCGAGATTTTCACGTTCCAACATATCGAAATGCGAGGGGAGGAGTTCGAATGACTCTTCTGGCTGATCGAACACAAGACTCTCTGCATACTCCTTCGCTTGCCAGGCCTTACCATATAGGCATTGCAATCCCTATTTGCGATTCATCTCTTCCATTATTTCCTTTGGTCTCAATGGGGTTACACAATTTCCTTGCACCTTGCTAGAGATAAGCTCACCAATTAGCCTCGCGCTCGCAGTTTGGTACCCACATTGTAAACCATCGACAGTATATGTGTGTACCTTCTACAATGTCCGAAGTTGCCAATATTCTCCCTTAGGCAACTTCGTTGCACGCAAAGCAAACTTTCATGCCTTATCCTTACAACCAACCTCAAAACAATTGTGACATGACTTTTTAACTCTAAACTCAAAATGCTCTTTTTGTGCAAACATGCTCAAAGCTCGTTTCAATTCAACCTTCGCCTTAAACACTTTTTTACGATATAAGTGGTTGTCCATTGACCTGGATTCCTCACTCCCAATTGTTTGGAAGGATATCATATCTAGCTTGGGAATAATCCATTGACGAGATACCCCTGTATTTACCCTCTCTTAATCACTATCATTAGGCGAACGAATGCCGTTCTCAAGTGCGATGGCGTTCTCGTAAATAGGGTCCGCACCCTCAACATCTTCTAATTCAACGGTTCTGCCATGGTCGTCCAACTCAACCTCTTCTAACACAATAGTTGTGGTATGACCTGTACCGCCATCTACATGATTACAATCAGGAATGTCGGTCTGCTCAACCCTGTCGTCCTCTGAACGGTCTTCATGTCCGTCAACGTAATCATCTTCACAGTCATCACGCAACTCATTATTCTGATCCGTCGTGTTGTCTTCTTCAACATCATCTTTAATCTAATCAGATGCATCGTCATCACTCACAACCATCATAGTGTCGTTTGCTAATGACAATGGACCCAATGCATTTTCGAGCGACAGTTGTGTTTGTTGCAAAGTACCAAGTATTTCGTTTGATGCACATTCTGATCAGAATTGTGCAGACATCATTTGCAAACACCTCATGTGTGCACCGGGCTACTGAAACTCATGAGGATACATCAAACGTGATTGCCATGGTTGTTTGTTAGGAAATGCATGGTGTGGTATGTCAGAATAATTAACATTCTGTTCTTGGTGATTACTATGTTGGATACTATGCTCATGTGGAATATCATTTGGATTTCCTGCCTTAACTATAACAAACACAACAATTGCGCTTTCATCTCGCAGAATACTTGCTACATCTTCATCAACCCTTATAACTGTGCGCGAAACCCCTGCGGCATGGCTGAGCGATGCATGTAGCTTGATTTCATTATTATGTGAGTTGACCCCAACAACCTCTTCAACCAGCTTCACTAGTCCTGAAAATGACAAATCACTCCCAATACCCCTCACTCGTGTCTCACCACCTTTGTAAGTGTCATCGACCCAATGACCACCGTCTGTAATCATAAGCTTCATATTTGGCAAGCCGCTGAAATTTAACAAAAAATAAGTATCACGATTAGTCAATTTATCAAAAATAACACCTCAATACATAGAAACCACTTATGCAATGCCTAAGTCACATTTGGTCGGTCGTAGAAATTTAACAGAAGTTAAGTGTCGCAATGTCTAATACACTTTAATGCAATGCCTAAGAACTAGTGAGCAAACGCCCTTAAACAAGAGGCAAATTGCACAAGTCATGCACCACCGCTCTCGCAATATATAACAACAGGTCACGTAATATATAAAATTCAGTCACATAAGCCTTAAAACTATTGAACAAAAGCCTCAAAAGAACACATGAATTGCACAAGTCACGTGCCACCACTCTTGCAATAAATAACAACAGGTCACGCAATATATAAAAACCAGTCATGCAAGCCTAAAAAACTATTGAACAAAAGCCTCAAAACAACACATGAATTGCACAAGTCACGTGCCACTACTCTCGCTACAACAGGTAACGTAATATATAAAAACTAGTCACGTAAGCCTAAAAAACTACTGAACAAATGCCTCAAAATAACACATAAATTATACAAGTTAGTCACGCACCGCCAGGCTCGCAACACCTAAGAATAAGTCACTCAATGAATAATAAGCCTCAAAAATAGAGGTGAATTGCACAAGTCGAGCACCACCAGTCTCGCAATACCTAATAATAAGTCAATTGATGCCTAATATCCACTCAAGTTATGCCAACTTAAATAGTCACGTACTGCCCCAACGTCATGCAATACATAACAATACGTCACCATAGGTACTCTATTCCATACACATACAAACCACTCACGCAATGTCTCAACAGAAGATATGCATTGCACAATTCACGCACCGTGTATAACCCACTCTCTCAATACCTAATAATAGGTCACCCAATGCCTAACATCCACTCACGAAGTTATTCAGCATAATATAACTTAAACGAACAAAATAACTCAAGAAAATATATGCTCAATGAAAATAAAAATTGCTATAAATTTTATTCAAATTTTATTAAAAAGACCCTCCGAAAATTTTATTAAATCGTAGTTCATTTCTTCATAAGTTAATCTACTTTGAACTCTATCTCGGCGAGAATCTTTTCATTGCTCAAGATGGCAGCCTCCAAGTCAAAAGTCCTTTGCATCAGGTTGTCGATGAGGACCTGCATCTCCTGTTGGAATATGTGCAACTGGTCCCTCACACTCAAAGGCACCTCCTCTTTTTCAGAGGCTGCCTCTTTCCCTTTCTCGACCCTTGGATCTTTAGAGTCATTTTTCAATTATCTGAGATTGATTAAGATAATTGAATTTGATTCAAATGGTTAATGGTTCCCTTTATTTACAGGCATGAAAGCCAACTCTTCATTTTCTACACCCATATCAGTGAAATGAAGGGGGGCTGAATTGGTTATTAAGTACCTGTTCGGCCTGCCCTTTTATCTTATCTACCTCTTAAAAGAAAAAGTCAGGCCAAACATCATTTTCCAAGAAATTCTTAATAAAAAGCAACTTAAAGGTTTTGTCTCTTTTTTACTAATCAAAAAGGATTTTAATGTTACCTCTTTTCTCTTTTCCAAGAAATTCGTTATCGTTTCCTCTTTTCTCTTCTTTTTTTTTAATTGAAGCATCATGGTAGACCAACCAAAATCTAATACTATTGCTACTATACAAGTCTGAAATTATATATAAACTTCAACAATTACATTAGAACTTATTAGGTTATTGAAGATGACACTCAATATCCTTTTATCGTAATTTTAACCGAAATTACAACTTATATAATTTATTTTGTTAAACAGTTTACCAAACAACTTTAGCCTATTTCTTTTCTAATTTTACACAATTTGTTATTAAGCGGGCTGAATCAGTAGATAATCACCTTCAGCATTAGGTAGCTAAAGTCACGCAATGCCTACAAACAAGTCACACAATGCTCAACAAATATGCAGTCACGTAATGCTCAACAAATATTAAGTCACGTAATGCCTATAAAGAACTCACGCAATGCTCAACAAATATTCAGTCAGGCAATATTTAGTCGTGTAATACTTGTCACGTAACGCTCAACATATATTTAATCACGTAATGCTTATAAAGAACTCACGCAATGCTCAACAAATATTTAGGCACCTAATGCCAAATAAACAGGTAACAATTCCTAATATCCAGTCACACCCTAATATCCAGTGACACAATGCCTAACCAATATTCACGCATCGCCTATAAACTTATTGATTTCGTGACCCTTAGCCAGATTTAAATTTCCAAACTCATATAATTTACCCATCAACTTTTTCGTTCTATGAATAACCCTAAATAAACGCAAGAACCCATAACAAATACCTTGATGTCATCTCTGCACTTTGGGATCATGAGAAAGTTGGTTGCCGATATAGACCTCGATGGCGTTGGAGAATTAGACAAAGGGATAGTTAAATCTAAATCGAGATTTAATTTTGAAATTTTAAGTTGAATGGCAGAAGAGCAAAAAGAAAGAAACTAAGACGCCCCTTCATTTGGATTAATTGGATTAAAAAGTATTCTTATCAAGTCATGTTAAAAATTAGCTAAAAATAGTTAAAATTATAGAGATGGTTATTTTTTAAGTCACCTTACTATGAAAGTCATTTCTCACAATTTCTTTTTTTTAATCGGTTTGTTATGAGTTTGCCTATCGGATATCAGTTCTTGTATTTATTTTGGGAGTTTCAATTGGGAATTCTGTGATGCTAGAGAGAAATCAAATATGGCTGAGAAACGAGAAGACATAAAGAGGTCGATTTATATTCACGTTCATAAAAATTTGGACACCGGTTCTCAATCGAATGGTTGGTATGTGATTAATCCAAGACCGGAAGGTGCGAAAATCTGCCCAGTTTTTGACGACATACCATAACACAACCCTAGCGCTGCTCTTAGGGGTACCAACTGTGAAGTAGTTGATTCCATCCTGTACGTCATCTGTGGATGGGATTCCGTGGAGAACACGTTCAGCAATGTTGTCCGTTGTCTGGACACCCATAACCCAAGCAACGGTTGGAAAACTTGCTTTACCTTGCCATTTGATTGCTGTGAAGCTCTTTCTGCCTTTTGCGGTAAGTGGATGTACATCATTGGAGGTAATTATGAAGTTTACCCTATCTACTCCTTTCCTTTTCCATGGGGTTTGGTCTTTAATCTTGACTGCAAGTTGGAGAAACTATATGCCCTTAGAGCTCCTGGCATCGGTGAATTTCCAGAGGCTTCTGCCGCTTTCCTGGGAGGACTATTGGTATTTATTCCGGACGAGAATGCATTGTATATTCATAATCCGGTGCACCGGAAGTGGGAGGTTTACAAGTCGAATGATGTTATTGATGAGGATGAATGGGATTTTTGCGTGGTTTCAGGTGGAATCCTCTATTTCTACTATATAGAAGATGGGAAGTTATTTGCTTATGACCTTATTCAGCGTCAACGCCTTACTCCCATCAAGGTTCCTGATTCTCTCAAGATTCCTGATGATTGCATAGCTGGTGGAACCCCATCACTGGTTTCGGTGGCAAATTCCAAGCTTTGTTTTATCTGGGGTGAGTCTACTAGTCGCACTCACATGTGTCTTTGCTACACTAAATTCTTGGTTTGTCATGGTAATTCTCCACACATCGTTATTGAGGACCAACAGTACTTTCATATTGAGGCCTTTTTTGTCCTCAACGTTGTACCATTGTAAGTGTCTAGCTTTTCTGTCATTTTAGCATTATGCATACCAGTTTTCCAGCGTATTAATTATGTCTGGGGACGAACTTTAATCATGTTTATGGGTAGTGATCCATGGTCAGATGAAGAGAGCAGTAGCAGATTGATGATTAGAGCTGCTCATCCAAGTCCTGATGGTTCATCTGAAGTGCCTCAAAAGAAGAAAGCAAAATCATCTGACCAGCCAACCAAGAAAATTAAGATGGATGATTCAACAAAAAAGGGCGGAGGGGCTTCATCTGGAAAACCTAAGGGTGCTGCCACAAATTCTGGTCGCAAAACGAAGGAAGATAGGAAAGTGGATGGCAAATCTAAAGATGGCTCCAAGAGTGTGAGTAAATCAGAGAATGACAATGTTACCAAAGCCAAGGATCATACCCCCAAAAATGATAGTAAATCAGGTGACATTGCTCTAAAAGTAGGCAACAAATCGAAAAATGAGGAATGCGGTGACAGTCCCAAGTCTACCAAATCCAAGGATGATGGCAGTGTTACACAACAAGCTTCCTCAAAATCAAAGCAAGACACTTCAAAGGCAGCCAAGTCCAAGCAAGAAACCCCCAGGATTTCCTCCAATTCCAAGGGTAAGCCTCTGAAAAGCGGTGGCAAATCTAATTCTAATGGCTCTGGTAAGTCAAAATCTGGTTCACCAAACGTGAAGGAAAGTGAGAGCATAAAGGAGAACTCAACTGATTCAGGGAAGGTTTTGGAAAGTGTAAAACATAAAGCCCAAGCGTCAAGTTCATCAAAAGCACACAAAAGTGATTCCAAGTCTGGGAAAAAGCGTCGAAGATGAGCTAAATGTCACTTCAAACTGCATTGTCATTATCAAGGACTGGTTCTTTGCTCCAATGCGGAACTTGGTTTAATCTTAATACTTGTTGCAGCCTTCTTAGATGTCCATAGGTGCTGCATTCAAATCTAGTCATATATTTGGTAGTTAGTTTTGTGGCTAGCAGATATTCACAGTTATTGTAATCTATAGGGTTAAGTCTTTTCCCGTTATTTAAGGTGCGCAGTAGGATTACATTGGTTTAGCCTTTTTGCCCTAACTAAAAAGAGTTGCGTCTGTAGAAACTTTGTGGCAGCAGTGGTGGCGTACTTGGATTTACCTTGGCCATTTGTTATTAATTTTCCTTTTTCTAAGAGTAGATATAGCCTTCTTAAGGGAAGAATGTTCTATATTCCATAACAGTTATGGGTTGATTGCAGTAGGAGTGTTCTATACTCCATAACATTTTAATAGCTCATTAATGATTGGTAGATCAAAAAAAATTGCATGAATGAACACCATAAATTGCAAAATACCAGAAAGCAGAAGAGAAGGTTGAACTTTGATATATTATATGCTCAAGCTTTACTATATTACATATATATATATATATATATATGTTATAAGCTTGATGTTCAGAATACTAATGAAGCCAACAGCTGACTAAACGGATTGATCAAATTCGAGCTGGCGTCCTTCATAATTTCTTTCTTCACATTGACTTCTTCCTCTCAGTTTTCAACATGCACCAAATTCGCATGTCTTTGCTCCATGCGCTATTCAAAAACAAGGGAATAAATATCCCAGTCTAACACAGTTTTGATCACGTTAACATAAGAAATTTATTAGACATATATATGATGGAAAGTCATAAAAAGGGACTAAACAAGGACGGAGGATTTTTATATTTTCTAGGTATTCTAGATATGGTTATTTTATTTTATTTCCCAATTTCATAATTTTCTATTTATTTATTATTAAATTGTTTGGGTTTTTTTACGATGTTGATGATTTCATACAGAAACTAAAAACCTTTCATGTAAATTTCCAAGTTTTGTTCCTTTGATTTTTATTTATTCATTTGATTACGTGTTTGGTTATAGCTATAAACCATAATCTACTTGCACCTTTTATATTAATAAGTTTTGTTTCTAAATTTTTATATTTATATTTATTGACATTTCTTTATCTCTCTCATATTCATCATGTAACCTATTTACGTTAAAATAGTATGATTTTAGATTATATTTTTACTTCAAGATTCACTAAACCATTTTTTTTTTGTTTTGCAATTTACTCTCTTTGTTGTTAAGCTTTGATAGAGTTAGTAATATCCTATGTTGCGTAGGAAAGCTTATACGAAATGCATTGTGTTTAAAATTTTATATTATATATATACATATATATACATACACATACATACATATACATATGTATATGTATACTCTACTAGTAGTCATGGGTCATTTGCATGTATACATGGATACTTTGATGTTAATTGTGAAATTCACCTAGTTTGATTAATAATGTCGACACAAGTTTGCAGATAATAACACTGTTTTGAGGATGATATATATTGGATTGTCATGGTATATTCTGGAGGAAATTTGTTGGCGCCATTAGTTTTTGATGATAATAAAACATTCTCATTCATTTGTGTCTAATTTTTCTACTTGAGTGTGCAAGACAAGAATTGTATGCTTATGATAAATAAATTATTCCAAGGGACATATAAAAAAGCATATGAATAAGAAGCCATAACTAATCAACAAAACAGAAGCCTCTTGTTGGATAATGAAGGGTATTAGTCAGCTAAAATTCAAATAAAAAGTTGACGGGCTTAAGAGTATTGAGAAACAGAAAAGACTTAGTCGACCAAGAAGTGGGTTAGTCGACTAAGAAGCTACTGCTAGAAATATGGACTTCAAGACAAAACCAACTTAGTCGACCAAGAAGTAAGTTAGTCAACTAAGTGCACTGCCAAAAACTGGGATCAGAAGACAGAGACGACTTAGTCGACTAAGAGAGCAGTTGATCGACTAAGAGCATTCTGCAAAAAAATTTGAATTGTGCACTAGAAGATAGATTAACAGCCAGAATTGCAACAAAATTGTTTCCAATGGTCAAAAAGTGCCTAACACCTATCAAAGTTGATTTTCCAAGTATTTAAGAGGCTTCTAACGGCTAGAAATGTAATAAAGGCTTCCAAGAATAAAAAAGAGCTTAAAAACCATAAAATACTCTCTGCTCATTTACTGCACTCAACTCCTATCTTTGTAATTGTGATATGCACTTCACTTTGTACCACTTATATCAACCTTGTGATCATAGGTACACTCTTGTCACTTTTCTCCTTGTATTCTTAGAGTGAACAGGTCACTCTAAGAGATTGATTCAAGCTAGGATTGCTTGATTGAGCATAGGTTCTAACTTAGCCTTTAAAAGTTAGGTATTGGATTTTAGTTGATCCCAGTAAAAACTATTGTGAAAGGTTTTGGCTAAGCTTGGTAAAAGCCATTGTAAAAGCTTGGTGAAAGCTTGTAAATTTTACAGTTCATAGTGATTGTTTGGGAAAATCCTTGGTTGAGCAATCCAGGTAGTGGACGTAGGTCTTGGACCGAACCACTCTAAATTTTGCTGTGTTGTCTACTCTGTTTTTGTTCTTACTTTCATTCTTTCTTTTCACTTGCATTTATTCCTACTTAGAGCCAATTTTTGAAAGAGCCAAATTGTTCTATTCACCCCCTCTCTAACACATTTACTTGGGACCAACAAGTGGTATCAGAGCCTAACCCCTATTATTAAAGTCCAACACCCTTGGAAAGATCCAAATGGCTATTCAAAAATCCATAGTTGCTGAGGAACAATCAACAAATAGACCACCTTTGTTCGATGGCTCAAATTACCCATATTAGAGTACTAGGATGTCAATATATATTAGAGCAATTGATTATGAGATGTGGGATGTCATAACTGATTGACCATTCATTCCCTCAACTTTAAATGTGTGACTAATGAGATGATCCCTAAGCCAAGGTCTGAATGGACTGAGACTGAAACCAAAAAGGTTCAAACCAATTTTAAGGCAATCAATACATTACATTGTGCTCTAACTCCCACCGAATTCAACAAAGTATCAAGTTGTACCACAGCAAAATAGGTGTGGGATAAACTTAGGATTATCCATGAAGGGACTTGTCAAGTCAAGGAGTTTAAGATAGCCCTCTTGACCCACAATTATGAAATGTTTAAGATGGAGCCTGGTGAAGATATTACTAGCATGCTAGATAGATTCACAAACATCACAAAAAATCTTAGTTAATTAGGTAAACTAATTCCCGAGCATGAAATTGTTAAAAGACTTCTTAGAAGCCTACCCAAGAATTGGAAGCCTAAGGTGACAGCCATCCGAGAAGCCAAGGACTTAAATGTTATAACTTTGGATGAGATTTATGGTTCTCTCCTTACTCATGAGCTAGAACTCAAGGAAGAGGAAGAAAAAGATAAGAAGGAAGTAAATGAAAAGAAGAAAAGCATCGCCCTAAAAGCCAGCATACTTGAAGAAGAACTGGACGAGCTATCCTGTGATAATGATGAAGAATTGGCATTGGTTGCAAGGAGATTCAGAAAGTTGATGGGCAAAAGAAACCGGAGACTAGCTAGAAGAGGGTTTAGAAGAGATCAAGGTTCTTCATGGAAAACTAGAAACAAAAATAACTCAAACAAAACGGAAGAGCTTACATGCTTCGAATGCAAGAAGCTTGGACATTTCAAGTCCGAATGCCCTTTGCTGAAAGAAAAAATTCCAAAGAAAAACAAGAAATCAAATAAGGCAATGGTGGCAGCTACTTGGTCAGATAGTGATACTTCAAGTTCAGAAGCTGAGGAAGAAAAAGTTGAAGAAAGGGCAAACCTGTGTTTGATGGCACTAGATGATGAATTCGAGGTAGCCTCATCCCCTTGCAATATTTCTGTTGATGAACTTTAGGATGAATATGAATGTTTATATGATGAATTTGAGAAATTTGTTTTGAAATACAAGACTTTAAAGAAAAAGTCTGCATCTCTAGAATCAGATTTAGAATAGATTAAACTTGACTTTGATTCTATTTTTAAACAAAGAAATATTCTGCAAATTGAATTGGAACATTCAAAAATAGATTTTGAAACTCTAAAATTGGAATTGGAAAGCAAAACTGAAGCCTTACATAAGGTAAGTGAAGAAAATGTTGCACTCAAATGTTTGAAAAATGAAACTTTAAAAAGAAATGCATACTTCAAGAAGAATTCCATTAAGGCATCATCTAGGTGTTATATTTGTGATAAACTTGGTCATTTATCCTTTGATTGCTGTAAAAAAAGAAATGTGTAGAAAATTAAAAAATTTGGGTTCCAAAAGGATATTTTGTTGCTGGTAACAATCAAGGACTCATTAAGGTATGGGTACCTATTAAGAAAAACTGAAATTTTGTTTTGCAGGTTGAGCTACACTCAAAAAATACACGTTCAAGAGCTCAACTAAAGAAAAAGAAGCCTTGGTATATGGACAGTTACTGCTCAAGGCACATGACAGAAGATGAAATGCTATTTGCTCAACTAAACAAAAGAAAAGGAGGTATCGTATCCTTTGGTGATGATTCAAAAGGTAGCATTCATGGCATAGGAATGATTGGTAAGAACTCCCAAACTAAAATTAGTCATATGTTATTGATTAAAGGTCTGAAACATAATTTATTAAATATTAGCCAATTGTGTGACGAATGTTTTAAGGTATGTTTTGACTCAACTAAATGTGAAGTGATAGATATAAGCACTAACAAAGTCTCATTTATTGGAAAAAGAATAAAGAACATGCATGTTGTATTTCTTGAGAATCTTGAAATGGATTATGAAACATGTCTTGTAGCTAAAGTTGAAAATGATGGCTAGCTATGGCATAGGAGACTTGGACATGTAAGTATGCATACCATGTCAAAGTTAATTAAGAAAAATCTAGTTATAGGATTGCAAAAGCTTAAATTTGAAAATGATCAAATTTGTGATGCATGTCAATTAGGTAAGCAAACTATAACATCTTTTAAAATCAAGAAGGTTGTCTCCACATCTAGACCTCTTGAATTGCTACACATTGATCTATTTGGTCCAATAAGTACAACTAGTCTAGGAGGAAAATCTTATGGCTTTGTAATAGTTGATGACTACTCTAGGTACACTTGGGTCTATTTTCTTGCTCCCAAGAATGATGCTCTACCAACATTCATAAGTCATTGTAGGAAGGTTGAAAATGAAAAAAAACTAGCTATAGTTAGTATTAGGAGTGATCATGGAGGTGAGTTTGAAGGAGATGAATTTGAAAATTTTTGTAATGAAAAGGGGTTGGATCATAATTTTTTTGCACCTAGAACACCCCAGCAAAATGGAGTTGTAGAGAGGAAAAATCGAACCTTGAAAAAAATGGCTCGAACTATGCTATGTGAGAATAATCTACCTAAATACTTTTAGGCAGAAGCTGTTAACACAGCAACTTACATCCTTAATAGAGTGTCTATAAGAGCCATGATGTCAAAGACTCCATATAAGCTATACAAAGGTAGAAAACCAAATACCTCTTACCTTAGGAGCTTTGGCTGCAACTGCTTTATGTTGAACAATGGAAAACAGCCTTTAAGAAAATTTGATGCAAAAAGTGATGAAGCTATATTTTTAAGATATGCATTAAACTCAAAAGCCTATAGAGTCTTCAACAAAAGATCTTTAACAGTTGAAGAATCCATCCATGTAGTTTTTTATGAATCCAATACCTTGCAAAAGGAAATTTTTGATGATGAAAATGATATGGATGTCCTTGAAAAACAAATGGAAGAAATGAGTTTAGATGACAAGAAAAACAGTGAAGAAAACACCTTACATAAAGACACAGAACCTCCACCCTTAGAAACCTTGCAAAGGACTGAAAATCAACATCATGATCTTCCAAAGAGCTAGAGGTACATTAAGGATCATCCACAAGAGCAAATTATAGGTGACATTTTTCATGGAGTTAAAACTAGGAGAGCAACTAGAGAGACATGTGAATTTTCATCTTTCATATCTCAAATTGAGCCTAAGAGCTCTGAGGAAGTAGAAAAAGAAAAAAGCTGGATATTGGCCATGCAAGAGGAACTTGATCAATTCAAAAGAAACCGTGTATGGTAAATAGTCTCTAGGCCTTTAAATCATCTCATTGTAGGTACAAAATGGGTGTTTAGAAATAAGGTCGATGAGCAAGGAAATGCAGTTAGAAATAAAGCTAGGTTAGTAGCACAAGGATATAACCAAGAAGAAGGAATTGACTACGATGAAACCTTTGCATTGGTTGCTAGGATAGAAGCCATAAGGTTGTTGCTTGCTTTTGCATGCTTTATGAATTTTAAACGGTTCTAAATGGATGTAAAAAGTGCTTTTTTAAATGGCTTCATTCAAGAGGAAGTATATGTTGAACAACCTCCTGGATTTGAAGACTTTGAGAAACCAGATCATGTTTTCAAACTTCATAAAGCCTTGTATGGATTGAAACAAGCTTCTAGAGCTTGGTATGAGAGGCTATGAAAATTTCTGGTTGAAAAAGGTTATGTTAGAGGTAATATTGATACAACATTGTTTATCAAAAGATACTTAAATGATTTAATTGTTGTTTAAATTTATGTGGATGACATTGTGTTTGGTGTAATTAATGAGGCTTTATGCAAGAACTTTGCTGAAGAGATGCAGGGTGAATTTGAGATGAGCATGATGGGTGAGCTGAAGTACTTTCTTGGCCTTCAAATCAAACAAAGTGAAAAAGGAATCTTCATCAACCAAGAAAGATACATTCAAGACATGCTCAAAAGATTTGATATGCTAAAGCTGATTTGTACACCAATGAGTCCATCCACCAGACTTAATGTAGATGAAAAAGAAAAAGATGTTGATCAAAACCTTATAGAGGTATGATCGGATCTCTACTCTATTTAACAACCAGTAGACCTAATATCCAATTCAGTGTAAGTTTGTGTGCTCGTTTTCAATCTCAACCCAAGGAATCACACCTGATTGTTGTTAAAAGAATTTTTAGATACCTCATAGACACACAAACTTTAGGCATATGGTACTCTAGGGAATCATCCTCTAGTCTAGTTGGATATTCAGATGTAAATTTTGCTGGCAGCAAAATAGATTGAAAGAGCACTAGCGAAACCTCCCAGTTTCTAGATAGTATACTTGTGTAATGGTCAAGCAAAAAGTAAAATTCAATTGCTGTCTCTACAACTGAAGCCGAATATGTATCTCTAGGTAGCTGTTGTGCTCAAATCTTATGGATTAAACAACAACTAAAGGACTATGGAATATCAATGCATAACATTCCAATATATTGTGATAATACAAGTGTAATCAATATTTCAAAAAATTTTGTTCAACATTCTATGACTAAACATATCGAGATTAGGCATCACTTTGTTAGAGACCATGTAGTGAAAGGTGATATTAAGATTGAGTTTGTTAATACTTTTCAACAATTAGCTGACATATTCACGAAGCCTCTGATTGAGGGAAGATTTGGTGAGATTAGGAGAAATTTAAGAATGGTTAGTGTGCAGGAGTTTTAAGAAAAATTCTAAATTTTTTTTCAAAAGATAGTAGGCAATTAGTTGACTAAAAGCACACTTAATCAACTAAGAGCATTCTATCTCTTTCAATAATAAGACTCAGTTATTTAGAGGAGAATGAATAAAATAGTAAAAAAAAATAGTATACCGAGTGAAGAAAATAGGCAGAAAATACCACCCAGCTAAAAAATAAAAATGAAAGGCAAGATTCAAATTTTGAACAGGAGAAAAACTGACAATATTTAAGAGGGAGACAAACAGTTTTTGAGAAAATTAAACTGCCCTTAACTCCTATTCTTTACATTTTCCCTCTTCTGAAACTGACTCACCTAAAATTGAAACCTTCTTCTCTCAAACTCCTAAAACCTTGAGTCAAAAATCTCACAAGCCAAATGGCAAAATCGGGACAATCTCAAGAAACTCTGGAAAAGAAAAAGGGGAAGCGGCCATTAGAAGAAAGTTCACTAGTTGAAATCCAAAAGAAAAAGAAGAAGATTTTGTCTAGTTCTAGGATCAAAAAATCTGGAAAAACGCTAACCAAGAAGAGTCACAAAACAGAGAAGAAGAAAAATAAGGGCAAGTCACCCAAGAAATGTAATATTCCATCCTCCAAATTTAGGAATAAAGCACATGAGGATAGATACAGAAAAATAGAAAATGCCCCAATCACCAGTGGTAAATTCATTGACTGGGATAGCTTTAATGAAATCCCAAAAATTCAAACGAGCTTATTTGATTATTTTGAGGAATTAAAACTGAAAGAGTTTAGTACTTTTAAAAATTGATCCTTCAATGCTAGTTTGGTAAAAGAATTTTATGCAAGTATAGAACTAGATAAGGATGAACTTGAGGATTCTGATGATTATATTGATGCTGGACTGAATGTCTTTTTGAATGGAAAGGAATTTGTTGTAACCATTGATGATTTAGAGAGTTTACTTAAAATCGACTGTGAAGAGGGTGAGTTTGAATTCCTTGAAAATTATAACCCCTCATCCTTGTGGAAAATAATCACAGGAAAGTAGGAAAAATACTCATCTAAAAGTAATGCCGGTCTCATTACAAGCTCCCAAATCAAAATTTTGCATTACTTTATTACTGTAAAAATTCATGGCAAAAGTGGTAGTTTTAGCTACATTAGCCTTCAAGACTTATGGTTAATGGAGCATGCCTTCAATGGTGCTCCACTTAATTTAGGCAGATTCATGATTGAGAGAATGAGAAAAGCTTGTTAACTAGAAAAAATAAATCTGCCTTATGGAAATATCATCACATCATTGGTACAGAAAAAGGGAATGTGGAGCTCAAGGTATCAAATGGATTTAGTGAAAAGTAAAGACCAAGTTATCTACTTTGGGAGTCTGCTTAAAATGGGGTATAAGCTTGATGGAGAGAAATATGTTAAAACCCCCAAGGCCACTTCTGGAAAAGAGTTTTCACTCCCTGCTCAACCAAAAACAACTCTCTCACAGTTCTCTAATAAAATACTTTTCAACCTGCTTATGAGGATTAATGGAAAGTTGCCTGATTAAGGAGTAAGAATGTAGAAAATTGAAGAGAAATTGGCAAAGCTTGAAAATGTATTAAAGGAAAAAGGAAAAATGCCTTTTAAACTTGCAGCTGCTGATACCTCTGCAACTCCAAGTCTTGCAGATGAACAAGGTACTGAAGGTTCTACTTTCCAGGCTGAGGGTCATGAACCTGAAGTTGAACAACTAAGGAAATCCCCCTCACCTAAACCACAAAAGGAAGCTGAATCAAAACAAGAAACTGAGGTGCTTAGCTCACTTGATGAAAATCCTCCACCCCAACATGAACCTAAAAAAGAGCAGCCTTCTCCTCTTAATTCTGAGGAGGTGTCAATTATGGATGTTTTCCATTAGATGGTCAGGGAAGTACAAGCTGAAAAGAAAGCAACCAAAGCACAAGCACAAAAGTCTGCATGCACTGAACCAGCTCACATAGTAGAGGAGCAATCGGGTAAAGAGAAAGAAAAAGCTGCTGCAGCTCCACAAGCCAAATCAAAATCACCTGGTAAAGGCATGAAGACAATGGCAACCAAGACCAAATTCCTCAAGAGATGAAAATCCTCCAGGATAGTTGAAAAAGCTAAATCATCAATCATCTCTTCTCCTCAAGACCCCCTCGAAATTCCAAATAAATCATCCCCTGAACCCTCACCATAGAAATCACCTCCAGAACCATCTCTTGAACCCCTAAATGTACAGTATTTTACTGATGAATCCTCTCCTTCATTCTTTTCAAAAGATGCTTAATCATCCTTAAGATTTAATGATGATAAAAAAGGGGAGAATTAGGGCACAATTAGGGTACAGAGAATAGAGGAGAACTAGGGGTAATTTAGGAATATTGACTACTGTTTTTATTTTTTTGCTGTTTTTGCATTGACAGTTGAACAATTAAATTTAACTTTGCTGATAAATGTTTTTGAATGCTGATAGACATTGCTGTTTATGTTTTTGGATGTTGACAAGTTAATGGTTGAATATTTAAATCTGTTATTGAAGTTTCTGCAATTGAGTTTTTGCTTCTATTTTTGTGCTGATATTGGGTTGTCATGCTGAGGATTGATCTTTAATATGATAATGTGAATGGAAAATGGTTGTGGATGTATATGGATGCTAATTATACTATAGTTGTTGAATAATTAATGGCATAAACAAAATCTAGTAGCAATACACTGTTGACAGACACTACTGAAATATTAATGATAATCTGTCAACAGTCACCTACTGTCAGTTACTCCATATATCTGCATATATATATTCTGAATGTAGATTGTCATTGTCTATATGACATGAATAAAAATTTACTAAAATAAATAAGTAAAATAAGCACACACTAAAGGAGAGCACATACTAAGGGCAGCACACACTTAGGGGGAGGAAAACCCCCATTTTCTGCAGAACAAAAAAGAATCAATAGACACTATGCTATTAAGCAAGGAATGTTTTATCATCATCAAAAAGGAGAAGATTGTTGGCTCCATTAGTTTTTGATGATAATAAAACATTCTCATTCATTTGAGTCTAATTTTTCTACTTGAGTGTGCAAGACAAGAATTGTATGCTTGTGATAAATAAATTATTCCAAAGGACATATCAAAAAGCATATGAATAAGAAGCCACAACTAATCAACAAAACAGAAGCCTCTTACTTGGATATTGAAGGGTGTTAGTCAACTAAAATTCAAATTAGAAGTTTACGGGCTTAAGAGTATTGAGAAACAGAAAAGACTTAGTCAACCAAGAAGTAGGTTAGTCGACTAAGAAGCTATTGCCAGAAATTCGAACTTCAAGACAGAACCAACTTAGTCGACCAAGAAGTAAGTTAGTTGACTAAGTGCTCACTACTAGAAACTGGGATCAAAAGATAGAGACTACTTAGTCGACTAAGAGCATTTTGCCAAAAAATTTGAATTGTGCATTAGAAGATAGATTAACGGCCAGAACTGCAACAAAACTGTTTCCAACTGTCAAAAATTGCCTAACACCTATCATAGCTGATTTTTCAAGTATTTAAGGGGCTTCCAAAGGCTAGAAATGTAATGAAGGCTTCCAAGAACCAAAAAGAGCTTAAAAATCATAAAATACTCTCTACTCATTTACTGCACTCAACTCTTATCTTTGTAATTGTGATCTGCACTTCACTTTGTACCACTTAGATCAACCTTGTGATCATAGGTACACTCTTATCACTTATCTCTTTATATTCTTAGAGTGAGCGGGTCACTCTAAGGGATTGATTCAAGCTAGGATTGCTTGATTGAGCATAGATTCTAACTTAGCCTTGAAAAGTTAAGTGTTAGGTTTTAGTTAATCTCGGTAAAAAATATTGTGAAAGGTTTTGGCTAAACCTGGTAAAAGCCATTGTAAAAGCTTGGTGAAAGCTTGTAAATTTCACCGTTCATAGTGATTGTTTGGGAAAATCCTTGGTTGAACGATCAAGGTAGTGTATGTAGGTCTTGGACCGAACCATTCTAAATTCTACTATGTTGTCTACTCTATTTTTGTTCTTACTTTCATTCCTTCTTTTCACTTGCATTTGTTCCCACTTAGAGCCAATTTTTGAAAGAACCAAATTGTGCTATTCACCCATCTCAAGCACATTTACTTGGGACCAATAAAATTATGATTGGAAATTATGAATTATGGCTCTTAAAGAATGAGTATAATAGATGGATTGATGAATTAATTTACACAAAGAGGCTTGCTTAGGGCCTAGTGGGTTATGTTTATTGGGTCCATGTATCAGTCATGGCTCGAGATTGGGTCGTGACACTTTTATTGCGTTTAATCAAGCCCTTATATCTTTTCCTTCCAAATTCAACATCCCTCTTTCACGAAAAAAAAAAAAAAGGAAAATCAAGAAAGCTATACAAATCTTGAGTCAATCGGTGGCAAAAGCTTTATGGTGGTGAGTCTCTTTTCTCCTCGATCTTTATTCAAATTGCTTTTGTTTTTTTTAATGGGTTTAGAGTTCTGGAGTTGGTTTATCGAAAATTAGTTCATTTAAGGGTCCGTTTATTTTGACATAAAATATTTTTCAAAAAATGTTTTCAAGACTTATATTTGTTTGGAAGATGAAAAATTTATTTCAAATGTAAAACATTTTATGAGTTAATGGAAAAAATAACCATTTTGACCGCGAAAAATGTCTTACATCTCCGAAGGACGTAAGACATTTTCAAGAGAAAAAAAATAAAAACCCTAATACTAAGTTTAGGAATATAGATTTAATGAATATTAATATTTTACTTAAAATATTAAAAAATTAAAGATATTTAATGTTTAACTTAAAATTTTTTAACTTAAGATATTAATATTTAAATTATTCAATACTATTAAAATTAAAAATATTTTTTAATGAAACCATTCAATGCAATTAAATTTTTTATTTATAAATTGAATAAATCTTACTAATAATTATAACAACAAATATTTCAATGATCGTCATTTGATGAATACATGTAATTATAGGTTTTATATGTCTTACACAATTGATAAATATTGATATTTTTACAGTAAATATTTACATACATAGTATATTTGCGTTTGGAAAATCTTTATGTCTATCATATCACAATCAGTAACAATTTATTTTCTTAGAAAGCCACTTTCATTCTTGAAACTCCAATCTTTTGATAAATCATTTTAAAGATATTATTTCAATATACATAACTAATCATTTTCATAGAAATAATGCTAACTTTACATATCAAAATAATTTGAAAATGGTGTATCTACTCACCTAATTCGATTTCATAGCTCCAATCACAACTCCATCTTCGACCTACTCCATGGAGTTTTCAAGAATTTTGATCATGCAACAATCATCATAATCATTTTCTAGAATAAAATGTTGGTCCCAAAAAATGCTATTCACCTCCCCTTTAGCACATTTATTTGGGACCAACAAGTGGTATCAGAGCCTAGCCCTCATTTTCAAGGCTTAACATTCTAAGGGAGATCCAAATTGCTCTAGAAAATTTTGTTGATGCTGAGGGTCAATGCATAAATATGCCTCCTCTATTTAATGGATCAAATTATCCTTATTGGAATACTAGAATGTCCATTTATGTTAGGGCTTATGATTATGAGATGTGTGATGTTATTACTGATGGTCTTTTCATTCCTATGATTACTAATTCGTCAACGGTGAGAAAACTCCCAAAGATAGAAGTAAGTGGACTGAAGTTGAAACGAGGAGAGTACAAATCAACTTTAAGGCCATGCACACTCTCATTTGTGCATTTAATTGTAGAGAATATGATAAAGTGTTCATGTGTAAAAGTGCCAAGAAAATTTGGCAAAAATTAGAAGAGTTATATGGAGAAACAAAGATGCAAAAGGAATTGAAGACAACTCTTGTGAGAATCAATGCTCAACAAGCAACATGGCAAATGCAAACAAGGAATCAAGTGAAGATGAATCCTCAAATCAAATTGAATTATGCCTCATGGCTCTTGAAGTGATAAAGGTAACTTCTTCATCTTGTGAACTTAATTCATATGCTTTTGATGAATTGCATGATGCTTTTGAGGATTTAGCATTTGAGTTTGAGAAAATGAATATGAAGCAAAAGAAAATTATTTCCATACTCGATGTTGAAAATGAATTTTTGATGAAAGCAAAAATTGACTTGGCAAAAGAAAATGAAAATTTGGAAAAGGATTTTGAAGCTTACCAAAATAAAATTGATATTTTGGAAAAAAAAAATTTTGATGTGAAAAGAAAATTTGAAGATTTATTAAATGAGAAACAAAAGGCTTTCATGAATTCCTCATTTTTCAAAATGACCAAATACAATCATTGCACATTTTATAGTTATTGTTCATACACTTGTCCAATTAAAAAATGTATACCTTACAAATTTAGACAAGTGTGGGTTCCAAAAAGAGTTTATGTGATGAGACTAACTTTCAAGGATTCAAAGCAATTTGGATACCAAAGATCAAATGAAAAATGTCTCTTGTAGGTGTGCTAGAGTAAGGAAGAGCAATTCTTGAAGAATGAATGCTCTGTAGTTACACATAAAGGAAAATGGGTGATCTCTAAGCTAAAAGCCTTTCGTTTGTTTAAATGAGAATTTTGATTGCTTATTTATTGATGTTTCATTGATTTAGCTTGATTTCTAAAATTGTTTGCTTTTCTTAATTAAAAACTTTGGTTGCCTATTCGTGCTTGAATATTAAGTACATAATTCCTTGAGCTTTATTGATAAATTTAGGCTATGCAACTCGATTTGATATGATAAATGCTACAAGTTGCAAGGAAGTATGAATCTAAAGATTGAGTATGTACATATATTTGATCTTGAATATATCATCATTCTTATTTTGAGAAAATTGTTTTATCAAGATTGCTTGATTATGAAAAATTGTTTCTATAAAATTTTCTCATGTTTTGTAAAATTATTTCCATACTTCTTCTTTGAGGAAAAATGATTTTTGAGCATAATTTTGAAACATAAAAGGTTGGATAATGTGATAGAAATATGAGCTTACTTGATGACTTACACTCACACTTATTCAAGTAGCCCAAAACAAGGAACATTGAGTTAGAAAAAATTATCCTTGATTTCCTTTTGCCTAACATAAGTCGACCATTTGAACAATCTTGATCTACATTCTAGAACTTGTTTGAATAGTTCAAGATGGTTAATAATGAGCTTGAAAGTTTTAACTACTTTAATTGGTATTTTTAAAGCAAAATGAGCTTATATGAGAAAAATGTTGCCGTCCTTTAAGTTTAGAATGATTTATGAATTGAACAAGTGTGTTTCATAATGAAACATACTTATGACTTGTTCTTATTGGATGTGCATGCTTGCTTGTAAACGTGAATGGTCATAAGGGCATTTTTGGAACATAATTATAAGATATTTGCAAATGACCCTTGACATGCATAAACATGATTCATTATGCTCATTACACATTTCATAAATTATTTAGAGCATAATGAAACAAAATTGAGTGATATTGAGCTCATGATTTTTCACAAAGCAAGTCTAATTTTGAATGTTTCAAGTTAAAAACTTTGCAAAGAAAGATTAAATCTTTATCAATTGATTTTCTTGCGAAAGCTTTTTATATTGTTTGATTGAAATTGATTCATTGTTTTTGATGATATAGCATGGTTGAGCAAAATTGATTTGATACATCAATTGCATAAATCCCATTTTGCTTGGTTTTTCTCTCATGATTGGTGCAATTGATTGAAAGGGATTTCTTAAGCATGATTTTGAGTGTGATAATTTGGCATTGATGGCATTTTTCAAGCAAAAGAACAAATCTTCTTGTAATGCTTGAGGCTACAATGATTTCAATGATATAAAACTTGAACAAGTGTGCCTTATGTTGAAAATGCCATTATATCTTGTTCTTGTTGCAAATGAATGCTTGCATAGCGTCCAGGATATTTTTGTCCATATGCTGAAACATTGTTAAGAATGTTCAATTTGATGCTTATTATGCTTAAACATTGTCTAAATGCTTGTTGTACATGTTATAAGTCATAGTCACACATCATGATGTCAATTAAATATGTTTGAGCATATTAGAGACATGATTCTTCAAATGAGCATTTCAACTTTTTAGCACTTGTGAACAATGAGCAAAAAAAAAAAAAAAAGAGGCCAAAATTTGAGTTCACATGTTTTTCTTGAAGAATCTTTGATCATACATGTCCAAAATGATGTTCTAAACATGGTTAAAAAAAAATTCTAAATTGTTCTCACACAAATCCATGTTTTGAGATCATTATACCTTGGAACATTGCATGTTTTGCACCTTTTTCTAGCTTTTCAATACGCAGGAATCAAGCATGATTAACTTCTTAGCATAGCTAGTCGACTATTGTAGAAGAAAATGCAAACAATGCTGCTGGAATGATAAAAAATTGGACCCAAGGGATATGTAGTCGACTCTT
Organism: Theobroma cacao; assembly: GCF_053813885.1. NCBI lineage: Eukaryota > Viridiplantae > Streptophyta > Magnoliopsida > Malvales > Malvaceae > Theobroma > Theobroma cacao. The sequence goes on from NC_142648.1 coordinate 8,245,417, forward strand.
GAGTGCTTTAAAGCCAAAATGGACAAGTTTTGAGTTCTAAAATGTCTTTGTACTTTACTTATTGTCCATTACAATATTTTCTTCTCTGAATTTCCTTTTCAAAGATGATTCTTGACTCTTAAAAACGTGCATTATGAATACTCTCATGATCATTTGGTGCAAGTACATGTTCTTGAGATTGTAAAACTTGTTGAAAAATGGGAAATCCTTTTTTATGACATAAATCTAGCTATTCCCAAGCATGACACTCATATTAATTCCATAAATTCTCATGTATTTACAATGACAAAATAGAAATAGGAGAAATTGTTCATCAATGCTTGAATTTGTTTATTCGATTGGATTTTCATGTGCATATATAGAAAATATCTTCTCATGAAAATTAAAATGTTCAAATGCTAATCTAAGAACAATTCTTGAAATATATTTTACGTTTGTGCTCAAATGATTGTTTCAAAATTGATTTCTTGATTATGCATACTTATTCGATTAGGATGAGCTCATTGAACTTAATGAAAATATTCTTGGTTCATCTAGAATATTGGTCAAGACACAAGCTTATATGATTTTTCTTTATGATTGACCTTAAAGTTTGAAGTCTAAAACTTGACTTGAGCTATGCATTTGAACATGAATGTAATTGTCAAGTTTGATCATGGCATATATTGTGAGTTGACATAGTTGAAATTTACTTTGAATATGCATTTCAATGTTAAGTATGTCTTCATTAAGCCTTAATGTTTACATGATCTAAAGATTTTGTGTGCATCCAACTTTAGCTTATAGATCACCATACACAACTTGACATGTCAAATAAAATATGGCCTATAGCTCTAGTTAGCAATGAATGCCTAATGTGCTTGGATTAAATATCTATTTCTTGAATCTTGATAATTGGTATTCATTGATGATTGAATGTTCACTTTGAATATATTCATGAGTTGAGTGCTCTATTTTCAATATTCTATAACAATTGATATCACTCATGAATCATGAATTATTGAAAAATTGCATGTACCTTGAACTTCAATGGTTGCATATTTTTTGAATGGGTATATGTCTATATTGAACCCATGCTTGATTTTAATGAACAAAATTGGAATCATGATTAAGGAAGATAGCCATGTTGTTTCTTGTAATCATGTTTGTGCTTATTTGATCATAACTTTCATACATGATTACAATAAATGCAAAATACTTTAGTCACGCTTCATTAATAATGATATGCCTTTTGTGAAAGTTCTCCTTGAATTGACAATTTCATATATAAGATGGAGAATACATCTTGCAATGTTTGCTTCAAAATGATTTGGATGAATGACCGCTTGGAATTGATTGGGAAGAATACTCACTAAAAATGCTTAATGATGATATTTTTTAATTTCTCCTTGAGTTGCTATTTTCATGTATGAATTAGGGAATTTCTTGGAAATGCTTAATTGATATTGCTTGGCTGATTGATATTGAGAATAAATAATGAATGCTTGATGATGAATGATAATACTTGATGATAATTGAGAATGATGCTTAAAGACTAATGATACCTTAGGCATGTCTAGGAACTACTACTTGCAAATATTTCTCAAAATGTGAGTATTCGATGTATATGTTGAACATCTATTCAAATGCTCATACTTTTTTTTAGTTCCATAAATACTTGAGTATTAGGAAAATAAATTGAATATCCATTTGAATGCTGATTTATTCTAGGCTCATGATTTCTCTCCTAATGTTTGATCTATTAAGGGTCTGTAACAATTTATGTTGAGCTTATGATTTCTTCAGGGGGAGTCAATCATTGTCCTTAATATCATAAGGAATTAAGATCTTCAACAACAAGGTTTTGTGAGAATTCAACATTTGGTGTTCTTCGTTACTGGTAACATCTTTCTAAACACCAAAATAGATATTGTGCCTTATATTGCTTCTCACTTAAACTTGAATGTTGAAATGCATAATTGGTATCAAGCCTCAAGTTTTCTCAATTAGTGTCTAACTTTTAAATTAGAATCAAGTTTTATAATTATCTCTTCTCACTTGAGTTTTAAATCGATCATATCTTTCTTAAATGTTTTAAGCCTTAAAGTTGATATGCTTGGAATGTTTAATAATAAAGGAAGTCTTTCCTAGTGCTTTACCAATTGATATAATGAGCTTTAAAATGATTCCATCTCTCATAATTGATATTGTGCTTTTACAAAAAAGGAGATTTTACTTATATCTATCAATTGGTATATTGAGCTTTAACGCTTGGTATTGGAGTTAAAATATGGCTTATGTGCTTATTGAACATCTTTATCTTTCTTGAACTTCATAAATGTTATGTCCACATTTTGCTTATAGAGATATATACATGTGGCTGATTCTCTTGATGAATTAATACTTGAATGTGCTTAATGGGTATATTTCTTAATTACTTTGTTAAGGATATTAAGTGCATATGTATGATGACTTAGAGACTTTATAGTTACATATCCATGGTCTTAATGCTTATTTTCATAATGGATTTTTGCTAACCATTATTTCTTGAGCTTAAGTGTTTAATGCTCACTCTTCTTAACTTTTTTGATATAACAAAAAGAGGGAGAAGGTTTATGAGCAAATTTAATTTTATGCATATGTTGAGGGGGAGATTTTAAAATCATTTCAAATGCAAATTATGCTCATAGTTCTGTCATATCAAAAAGGGAGAGATTGGTAAAGGGGTGAACAACACTTTTTGGCTCTTACTAAACTTGATTTTGAAATGGGAGCAAATTGAAGATCAATTATGGGAAATTTGATGCAAGATGAAGAAACAATTTTAGAAAGAATGAAAATGAAAAATAAAACAAAGGAGATAATACTCAACGATTTATAATGGTTCGGTCAAAGACCTACATCCACTACCTTGATTGTTCAACCGAAGATTTTTCAAACCAAATCACTAAAATGGTGGAATTCCCAAGATCCCACCAAGCTTTACAATGGCTTTTCACAAGCTCAGTCACAACCTTTAACAATGGTTTTTACCGGGATCAACCAAAATCCAAAGTGGCTTTTCAAAGGCTCAACCACAACCTTTAACAATGGTTTTTCATGGGATCAACCAAAACCCAAAACTAACTTTTCTAAGGCTAAGTTAGAACCTACCACAACAACCAAGCTGACCCAAGCTTTATCAACCCCTTAGAGTGCCTTGTACACTCTAAGTAATTAAGAAATGAAGAAAAGATAAAGTACAATTGATCACCTAGCTGATCTAAGATGTACAAAGCTAAGCTCAAACACTTTTTCAAAGGATAGGAGTGAAAATCAAGTGAAAAGAAAAGGTTTTTGGTATTCTAAGCTCAAAATCACTTTAGACAACTTCCTTTTCTTGTTTTTGACTGGTGAAAAGGATTTAAATACTTACAAAATCAATTCTGGTCATTGGAGATAGAAACTAGTCGTTTCTAGCCGTTATTTTGCCTTTTAGTGCTCAATTCAAATTTTCTGGTAGAATGATCTTAGTCGACTAACATACGTCTTAGTCGATTAAGTCTCCTCTGTCTCTGAATTCAATTTCTGGCAATAAGCTCTTAGGCAACTAACAATGCTTCTTAGTCGATTAAGTTCTTTCTGTCTTGTAATCCAAATTTCTGACAGTAGGCTCTTAGTCAACTAACCATCCTTCTTAGTCGACTAAGTCTTTTTTGTTTTGCAATCTGCTCTTGAACCAGCAAACTTCATTTTTAAATTTTAGCTGACTAACTACCATCATCATCCGACTAAGAGGCTTTTATTTTATGACTCAATTGTAGCTCTTTCTTCTTTGCTTGTTTAACCAATTCACCCATCTTGCAACTGAACAAGCATCTTGACTTGCTTACAAATACCAAATATATTAATGATTTAAGCTTTCTCCTGCACACTTAAATAATATAATTAGACATCAATGAATGGGAATATTTTGCTATCATAAAAAACATATAGAGTCAACATTCTATATCTCTTATTTTTGATGATCACAAAACACTTCAAGATTAAGAATGCAATGTCTATGTTCAATATGAATGTTTCAAATTTTTATGCATAATGAGGTGCTCCCCCTTAGTCAATGCATCTACTTTTCTTTACATAATATTCAACAAAACCAAAATTGGGCATCACACACATAAATTAAACATGAAGACCTATTTAACTCTATTTGATTTAGTCTTCCTTCTCTCCTTTTTCTTTTTCATCATTAAACAAGATATTCAAAACTCATCCTTAATGAGTGCATCAAGATTTTCTTTTAATCTTTAAATCAAACTTTAATGAATGAGAATCATAAGCACTCATACACCTAAGTCATACAAGCTTATAAATATAGTTCAATAACTTCAAGAGTCAAGTTTGTGTCAATGTAAGAACAAGTGTATAGGAATTAAATTATTTCAAGAAATTGTCAAGGATTACTCAAATAATACTCAAGCAAATTTGATCATTTTGTCATAATTAAAACTATAATAATTTTAAAGCTAACATAAAAATCTCATAATAATCATTCTACATACTTTTGAAACTATTTACTTTTAGCTGAACTAATATTCTAACTAAAACTCATGCTTAGAAACTAATAAATCTTCCATCCTTACCTTATATGAGTTTAGATGCTTAAGAAAATTACAAAACCTTTAAACTTTAATCACCAATTGAAAATCTGGGCAATAAAATCATATTTTTAAAAGTTAGAAATCAGGATTTAAAGTTTCCAAAGCTTAAAAATGTAACATTTTTCATAACAACTCAAAACCACATCATTTAATCATCAAAAAATTAAAGATTTGAGTTAAAAATGAGTTGAGAGAAGTACCTTAGAAAAATGGCTAAGGGTTGAAAATCCTCGAAAAATATGAGTTATTTATAGTTTTGAGTGTGAAAATACAGTTTTACCTCTTTTATTTTTCTAAAAACGACGAAATGTATTGATACATTTGAATTTGAAAAAATTGTATCGATATATTATGAACATGTATCGATGTATGACCATATGTATCAATACATTATGAACATTAGCAATACATTATGAACATGTATCAATTCATTTGAAATAGAATGCTATTTTTGAAACAAATTACCTATAAAACTTGCTCAACTTATTTACATTAAATACCATTTAAGTAAATGTCCTCATTTTTACTTTTTTCCTTTTTACTCTCTATTTACTTAAGATATTTAATATAATTAAACAAACAACCCCCTATTTGGATTCAATAAAAATATCAAAAAAATCAAAACCCCAAAAGAATCAAAATCTAAATTTTGATTTCAAGAACAACATTGAAAAAGTTCGACTGAAATTAAATTTATAGTTCTCATTTACCATAGCAAACATACTTCAAAAATTATGAAAAAATTATTTTTTTTTTCATTTAAATACCAAGGGAATCATTATTGTCTTCTTTTTTTTTAGTTTCAAAAGATTGTTCTATAAAAATCACCTATTTTGACTCATTCTAGACTTAGAAAATTTACTGCTTCAAAAGTGATAGACAACCAAAAGTGTCAATAAATTCTTTTGAAGGTTAAAACTAAGTTTAATATTCAAAAGATGTAATCTATATGTTCATCTAAAGATTTCCTAACTTATCCTCTTACTCAAGGTAAGATTTCATATTTACGATCTTATATGCTCTACGTATAATCCTATTGTTAATGGGCCAAGCTATGGATGAAAGAAGCTTGCTTGGGCCTAGCGGGCTATATCCGTTTGGGACCATGCACTGGTCATATCCCATCACAAAATGGGATGTGACAATATGTTATATGGACCTCTAACCAGTTATTAATATTTATTTTAGATGCATCAATGGAAGTATGAATTTTATAGTATGCTTTTCAAGAGGAATTGAATATGCTTTTGATATCTTTGGATTGTTATATCATTAAATGAAAATTTTGAATAATCTTTAAAAGTATTCATTTATGTTATATAAATGTGAATGAAATAAGTTCTGATTTTAAATATGTTTCGAAATTAAATTTATAAAATCATCATTTTTTCCATGCATTATGAAAAAAATTAAAAAGTTTAATTTTTATAAGAAAATAAAAATTCAAAACAATCTTAATTTTTAAATATTTTTCCTTTTCCTTTTGATCCCTTATTTCCTTCAGTCTCGTGATCTCACTTATCAAGCCAAATCCTATTATTTCCGATTGAATATTTGGCCAATTTACGGCATGATGTGATGTTGATATAGTTGAAAATAGTCTTAAATCATGACATCGTTCTGCCATTTGTAATTTGTCTCAAGCAAATGACAAATTTGACCTATTCGGAAGGTGTTTCTAACATGCTTTGAGGCTTTTCTAAGCCACACAATTGTCAGATCAAGTCTACAATTATTGCATCCATTTGATTTTAAATTTTAAATTAAATTAAACAATGTGAATAAATCCTCCAAAACAATTATTATTGTCATGAACTACTTGATCATACCAACAAAATTGTTGACTTAGTTCCCATTCTATACTTTGACTACTTAAGTTACAAAGAACTTAATAATAAGGGATGATAATAAAATTAATGGAAATGAACAGATATGCATGGTTTTGAATTTAGAATGATTGGAATAAGTTTAATTTTTGAAGTTCTCACAGATGAAAGATTTGATCTTTTATTTGAAATTGATAATTAGTTATACAATTTTAAGAACATTTTATTATGTGTTGAAAAAAAAAAAAAAATATATATATATATATATATATATATATATATATATATATAACACATTTCATATCAGCTCTCTTTATCAACATTGTTGAGACGTTAAGTTATGTCAATGTTTTAAAATTTGGACTGGAATTGGTTTGAAAAAAAATTTTGAACCCTATGAAATCAAATTGATGAAGAACCTGTAAACTTCTTGATGCAATAGATGTGAATTAGGGGTGAGAAAAATTTGGTCAAATCCAAATTAGTCAAATTAATTGAAAATTTTGTTTAATTTGGTTCGGTTAAATCAGTTAAGAAGTTCAGTTGAGGTGGTTTGGTTCGATTAAAAATTTTATAAATCAGTTAACCAAATTGATCAATTTAGTATATTTTAAGGGTTTTTATTGCATATATGCATTCATATAGTTTTTCTATGCATATATATAAATGAAGGGCAAGATTTAATGACCAAGAGGGCTTTTCTTACATGTATTCACTCTCACATTTTTTCTATAGTTATGTATGAATAATTGATTTAGAGTTAATCATCAAGCATCAACGAATAAAATTTAAAATATACTTTATTTAGACATTAATATAATTTATATAAATATTATTTATACATAGAGTTATTTAAAATTAAACACAATGCAAAATATAAAGAAAACTATACCTTAAATTTAAGTTATTATTATATGAATGTCACTTATTAATTATATTAACTTATTTTTATATTAAGTTATTAAAATATTATACCCTATATATCATATTTACTAATATACAATATATACGCTATAAGCTATAGACTATAGTAATTTACTTTCTATAAATTATTAATATACTATAGTTGTCAAACCCTATTCTATAAAATAATTACGACATCATTTACATGCTCAATAGAATGTTTGCATGTTTAGGAAGTTCGAGGAATCGTTAAAAGACGATATTGCCCCTAATGGTACCATAAAATCGATTAAGCCTCGAACTAGTTCAAATAGGAATTTAGAGGTGAAATTAAGAGTTTCATAGTTTAGGGATGACTCAAAATGGTAATTCGGAGTTCGATGATCAATTTGGAGTCAAACCAAAATTTTCACTATCTAGGGACAAAATGGTCATTTGCCACTTGGGGACAAAATGAGAATTTTGAGAAAAGATTTTTTTTAGCCCCATTTAACTTATTGGAGTATGATTTGAGTATTGGAGTATAATTTGAGGGTTTGGCAGTGAAAAAATTTAATTTCGGTAATTTCTGGAATGTAGGGGCAAAATCGTAATTTTTTCACCCACGGACAAAATTTGAGATTTTGAGAGAATTTAGATCAAATTTGACAAATTGGAGAATGGTATGAGTATAAGGGATGAAAAATATGTCTATGGGCAATTTTTCAGTTTTTAGGGCAAAAATGTAATTTTACCACCTCGGGGGCAAAACTATAATTTTGCACCCCCAGAGCATTTTTCCAGCACAAGGTCTTCACCCATCATCATTTTTGACCCTTGAATAATGTGTGGTGGAAAGAGAAAGCTTAATAGTTAAGAAATGACACATGGACCAATAATAAGGTGACATGTGTCAAGTTTATATTCATTAATTATTTAACTTTAAAATAAACATAAAATCAGCCAATTCTCTTTCATATGGCCGGCCAAACAAAGAAAAAGGAAGAACAAAAGGAGGAAAGGAAAAAAACAAGAAACCTAGGTGAGAAAATTAAAGGAAAATTGGTGGATTTCAAGGAATCAAGCAATCAAAGGTAAAATTTCTTGATTTTGACTTGTGATCTACCTTTCCCATGCTTTTCTCCTTATTTTCCATGGTTAGATTTCATGTTTTCATGGTGAATTCATGGCTGCCCAAATGCGTATAGAGAGAGAATAAAGTTAGATTAATTTGATTTTAAGTTATGTTAGTATTTTTAGTTAGTTTAGTATATTTAGGAACAAAACAACAAGAAAAGAATTCATTTTCCTCCATTACCATTATTGGCCGAATTTTCTAGGGAAATATTGGCTGCTGATCTTGATGTTTATTTGAGGAATTATGATGAATAATTATGAATTATGAGCCTAGAAAAATAATGGGAATTTTCGGAGCAAAAATACGAATTTTTACCCACTAGGGGTATTTTCGTAATTTGCTACCGAGATTGATAATTTGCACCACACTGAGGGACATTAAGTCAATTTGGGTGTAATTGAGGTATAGAAATTGAAAAAAATTAATTTGGAGTTTAAACGGACGCGTATATCGATTTATCGGGTAAAAGACCGAAATAGGCTAACATCTCGTTTAGACAAAATTTAGACATTTTGCACTTCATATCATGCATTAGTAGTATAAATTAGTTTATTTTGGTTTAGTACCAAAGTAGTAAACCTCTTAATTGTGCAATTTCTCAAGGTGGCGAATCCTCTAGCAAGGGCAAAGAAATCGCACCCGAGGAGTAATAGTTGGAGTACCCGAATTTAGTTTTCGAAAATTGTGAGTAAACTTATTATCGTCTTAATTATCTAGAGTAGTTTTATACAATTGTGTGATTTTATGAAAAATGGGTTTAAATGGTAAATTGCAATGTTTTAAGAGAAATTGTGATTTTATAAAATGATTTTATAAATTTTCTGAAAAATCGAATACTGGTTTTGAAAATAGAGTAATTGGAGACTGCCTACTTGTGTTGTAAATTTATGGTTTTAAATTGAATGGCTTATGACAATATATGAGCATGAATGGCTAAACTGATTTTTGGTGTTAGAATTATTTGTACTATGTATTCAGCCTTGAGAGGCTAGGTTGTGATAAATTGCCATGTCATGCAGAAAAAGATTTTATAAATCAGGTGGTAGATAAAAGATTAGCTACTACAGTGGTAGGGGGTTCCGTGGGCCAGCCTATTAGAGGGGCACGGTAAACTCCTTTATATTTTCACCTCGGTCGTAGAGGCGCGTAGGGTATCTCCTGAGGTGGGCTTTTTGAGTGCACTTCACGTGGACCACCGCGTGAGAGTGAGACTCAGCCAACGCCAAGGAACGACTATGTTTCAAAATAAAAATATGATTTATGCGAAATATGAATTTTTAACAGCCTTGGCGGATTCGGTTGGATACCCCTGGTCCAGGTGTCACTGAGTACAGGATTTGGCATGAGCCAAGTTTTGAGTAATTCACGAGCCATATTGATTATTTGGTTGAAATGAATATTCGTGATGTAAAAAATTTACTGAAGTTAATTATTTTTTAATTGTCTCCATTTACTCGCCTTTAGATAGTTTAGATGGTGTCTGTTTACTCACTTGGATTTTATAATCTCACCACCCTCAATTCCCCACATTTCAGGTTCGGGATAGCTGGTAGATAGCCGATTGCATCAAGGACTTCAGTTAGCCTTATATTGTCAAAATTATAGGTTCACAAACTCGCTTTTTATTGGTTAGTTGAGGGCCCACGTGTCATTGTAAAAGTAATTTTAGACTTTAGTTATCTGATTTAAAATATGTATGAACATATTAAGCTTTTACACCATGTTTTTGGCAAGTTTCGGTATTATAGAAGAAAAATGACGAAAATGCCCCTGTGAGCCAAAAAATAATATTTTATTGTTTTGATTTGGAAACGACTTATGATTTTTTTGAAATCCAAGATTTAATAACTGTTGCTTACTGGGGAGATGCAGAAGCTGATGCTAAGCCTTGCGGGGTTCCGATCGGCATTCAGGGTAATGAGTGCCTATCGGGATGTCGCGACGGTTGTCACGGGCCCGATGGGAGTTCCGGGTCGTGACAATAGTAATATAGTATAACTTATGCGCACTAACATTTGGCTCATTAATTAGTGCATGATCTCCATGTTTAAAGAGTATAAGTTCGAATCTCCTTTTACACAAAAAAATATAATATAACTTATAGTAATATAGTAAGTTATATTAAATTATTAATATTAGTATTATATAGTAATATAACTTATATTAGTATTTAAATATAATAACTTATTAATATACTATATTGATTTATTCATGACTTAATGTGTCACGACCCAAAACTCCCCATCGGGCCCGTGACAACCGCCGCGACGTCCCAATAGGCACTCATTACCCCGAATGCCGATTGAAACCCCGCAAGGTTTAGCATCAGCTTCCGCATCTCCCCGGTGAGCGACAGTTATTAAATCTCGCATTTCAAGAAATCATAAGTCTTTTCCAAATCAAAACAATAAAATATTATTTTCTGGCTCACAGGGGCATTTTCGTCATTTTTTTTTAATTTTGAAATCCGTAAAAATGTAATATGTAAGTGGAAACACATATTTCATGATTTAAATTAAATTTTGAAGTCTAAAACATTCGTTTAAAGTAAAATTATAGCTATTTGAATATAATAAAAACATTAAATAAAATATTCTATTTTCTTAAAACACAATATTTTCAAAGTCTTTCTAAAATAACTTTTGTAGCGTAAGAGTAAAATAAATTTATTCATATAGTAATAAAGATAATTAAAGTATGAAATTTCGTTTACAGTGACACGTGGGCCCCCAACTAACCAAGAAGGTGTAGAGCTACGAACCCTTACTTCCTATGATGCAACTCCGAGATTAATTCTCGTCTTAATCAACTGTCAACAAACTGTCCTGAGTCTGAAAAATGGATAGGAAGAGGGGTGAGATTAAATAATCCCAGTGAGTAAACAATTACCATCAAAAGCATCTAAAGCCGAGTAGATGGAGACAACATAAAAACATTATATCTCAATAATGTTCATAACGCAAAATTTGTTTCAATCTATACCAAACAATTTATTTTCATCAAAATTTCCCAGCTTATGAATTTCTTAAACTTGGCCGCTGCCAGAATCATTCTCGTGGGTACCCTCGTCAAGGTATCCCATTGAGACCGCCAAGGTTGTTAAATGACCCATACCCATAAACATGTTTTCACATCTGACACAGCCGTTCCTTGGCGTTGGCTGAGTCTCACTCTCACGTGGTGGCCCGAACGTGAAGTGCACTCAAATCATACCTCAGGAGATACTTCACCCAACATCTCCCCCCGAAGGTAAGCATATAATTGAGTTATCGTGCCCCTCTCATAGGTAGTCCACGGAAACCCCCACCACTACAGTGACCATTTAATATACCACCAGACCCATAAAATTTTTAGTAGCATAATATGGCGAATAAAATTTAATCCAGTCTATCGAGACCAATCCAAAACTATTCATATATTTCATGCCAACCCCAAAAATTTAGCCATCATGCTACCATATTGTCATAAGCCCCAATTTCAATAACATATAAAATCATAAATTTCAACACAGTCTCCATATACTCAATTTTTCCAAAACAATATTTGATTTTAAAACCAATATAAATCTCATTTTTATTAAAAAAAATATTTTAATTAGAAAACATAATATTTTATAATTTAAGCTCACCATTCAATAAAAGCATCAAACAAGTATAATAACTCTAGATATTTAAGATGATAAGTTGTCCACTCACAGTTCTAGGAGTCGATGTACTCCTAATCCCAGTCTTCAAGCTCAATCTCTGTACTTTTACTAGTGTAATTTGCTCACCACCTATCCACAATGTACAATACATAATTCACCACATCAATGCTTGACCATTATAAAATCAATTCAGGCTCAGTATATATGCATGATATGATATACAATTTATCCGATTACCGCTTAAATGCGGTGCTGACCTAATTCGGCCTATTACCCGATTAAATTGATATACGCGTCCGTTTAAACTCTAAATTAAATTTTTTCAGTTTCTATACCTCAATTGCACCCAAATTGACTTAATGTCCCTCAGTGTAGTGCAAATTATCAGTCTTGATAGCAAATTACAAAAATACCCCTAATGGGTAAAAATTCGTATTTTTGCTCAGAAAATTCCCATTATTTTTCTGGACTCATAATTCATTATTATTCATCATAATTTCTCAAATAAACATCAAGTTCAGCAGCCAATATTCCCCTAGAAAATTCGGCATAATGGGTTTCAATGGGAGAAAATTATTTCTCTAGCTTATTTTTGCTATATTTCAATATAACCTAACTAAAATCACTTAATTCAATTAAAATCAACCAAAACTCAAGCTCAAAACTCATCCATGGAGGTTTGGCCAGCATGGGTGTCCATACCCACTTTCTAATTTTGCATGGAAATGAGAAAAAAATGAATGGGTAGTGAAAATCACAAGGAAAATCAATGAAATTTACCTTTTTAATGCTTGATTTCTTGATTTCTCTTGATTTTTCCTAAAATTTTCAGCTAGGGTTCTTATTTCTTTTCCTCCTTTTCTCTCCTGGTTTGGACAGCTTGAAGAAGATGAGAATTCTGGAAATTTTGACCTTTTAAAAGGCTAAAATAATATAATATTATTTTATTCATTTTTTTTGTTTTATTAATTCCTTAAATTCTAGCCATCCATTTGTTTCCAAATTTTCACCATACACTTGTCCCACATATCCATAGCTTAGATAAAATTCTCAGACTTATCGAAAGTCTTGGTGAAGTAATTTTTGAAATTTACACTTTTACCCCCGTAAAAGTCAAAAATTACATTTTTACCCTAAAAACTGAAAAATTGCCCATAGACATATTTTTCATCCCTTATACTCATACCATTCTCCAATTTGTCAAATGTGATCTAAATTCTCTCAAAATCTCAAATTTTATCCGCGATTGGAAAAATTACGATTTTACCCCTACACTCCAGAAATCACCGGAATTAAACTTTTTCACTTCTAAACCTCAAATCATACTCCAATAAGTCAAATGGACCAAAAAAAACTTTTCTAAAAATTTCCATTTTATCCTCAAGTGGCAAATGACCATTTTACCCCTGGATAGTGAAAATTTCGGTTTGACTCCAAATTGATCCTCGAACTCCGAATTACCATTTTGAGTCATCCCTGAACTGTGAAACTCTTAATTTCACTTTAAAATTCTTATTTGAATTAGTTCGAGAATTAATCGACTTAATGATACCATTAGGGGCAATATCGTCTTTTAACGATTTTTCAAACTTTTTAAATATGCAAACATTCTATTGAGCATGTAAATGACGTCGTAATTATTTTATAGAACAGGGTTTGACATAATGAGTTAATGTTATTATGTTATATTATCTAACAATATAATCATAAATTATATAGTATACTTATGAATATACTAATTAGTTAATAGCAATATATTATTATATATAACAATATACTATTACATAGTATAAATATTATATGACTTCTTAGTATACTTATATACTATATAAGTGTATATTAACTATATTTAGTAATATATTAATATATACATTGTATTAGTATATAGTTATACACTATATATAATATATATCAATACTACATATATACTATATAATTATATATAGTAAATACTCATGCAGTACATTGTTTGCAGTTATATGTTATATAACATATATCTTAATACACTAGACATAGTATACTTATTAATACACTAATTAATCAATATATAGTATAACAAGTATACTTATTAATATACTAAATAATCAAAAATTATAAATTAACAATATACTATATTAGTATATTAATAAAATTATAAGTAATAATGTAATATATGATAACATAAAGTACATTATTAATATATTATTAAATAAATTAAAAAAAGTTAAAATTTTTTTTGATTAAATCAAGTTTAATCGATTAAACCGACTAAAGTAGGTTAAAGTTGTTAAGTTGGTTTGGTTGGGTTAATTTTTTTAAGAAGGTTGACATCAAACTGCATTGTCATTATCAAGGACTGGTTCTTTGTTCCAATGCGGAACTTAGTTTAATCTTAATGCTTGTTGCAGCCTTCTTAGATGTCCACAGGTGCTGCGTTCACATCTAGCCATGTATTTGGTAGTTAGTTTTGTGGCTAGCAGATATTCACAGTTACTTTACTCTATAGGGTTCGGTCTTTTCCCGTTATTTAAGGTGCAGCAGTAGGATTACATTGCGTTAGCCTTTTTGCCTTAACTAAAAAGAGCTGCGTGTGTAGAAACTTTTTCCCAGCAGTGGTGGCGTACTTGGATTTTCCTTTGCCATTTGTTATTAATTATCCGTTTTCTAAGAGTAGATGTAGCCTTCTTAAGGGAAGAATGTTGTATATTCTATAGCAGTTATGGGTTGATTGCAGTAGGAGTGTTTTTTCTTAAAGTGATTGCAGGGGGAGTATATCCTTAATTACATGCAGGCATTTTTAGGTATTATTTCCTTAGTAAATTATTGAACATGGCTGAATTTTCCCATAGCTTTTTCCTAGTGCTCTATTTGAAACTTTTCTATTATATTTGGTTTTTATAGGTTAATTATCTTTTATAAGTTTTAATTCGGATCATTATGAATTCACGTTTTTAAGTTTGGGTTGATTTAGATGTCCTTCAATCTGAGTTAAGTAGTTTTTTGAAATTTATTCAACTTTACAAGCTCTTCTCATGGTACAGGTGTCACAGGATTATGAAATTGGAAATTTTTTGATTGTTTAAAAGATATTTCCAACAACTTGAGAGTGGAAGTAGCTTTTCTCACATTTGAATAGCTCGTTAATGATTAGTGGATCGAAAAAGTTGCATGAATGAACACCATAAATTGCAAAAGACCAGAAAGCAAAAGAGAAGGTTGAGCTTTGATATATTATATGCTCAAGCTTTACTATATTACATATATATTATATGCTTGATATTCAAAACACTAATGAAACCAACAGCAGACTAAACGGATTGATCAAATTCAAGCTTGCATCCTGCACAATTTCTTTCTTCACATCAATTTCTTCCTCTCAATAATCAACATGCACCAAATTCGCATGTCTTTGCTCCTTGCGCTATTCAAAAATAAGGAAATAAATATCCCAGTCTAACGCAGTTTTGAAGCTAAGGAAATAAATGCTTTTGCTGATTGTGCTTAAAATTTTATATTATATATACATCTATATATATATACACACGTACATACATATACATATGTATATGTCTACTCTGTTGGTAGTTATGGGTCGTTTGCATGTGTATATAGATACTTGGATGTTAATTGTGAAATTCATTTGTAAACACTATGTCTAGTTTGATTAATAATATCGTCATAAGTTGTCAGATAATAACACTATTTTAAAGATGATATATATTTGGTTGTTATGGTATATTCCGAAAGAAATTATGATTGAAAATCATGAATTATGACTCTCATAGAATGAGTATAATAGATGGATTGATATATAAATTTACACAAAGAGGTTTACTTGTAGTTTAGAACGCTATGTCTATTGGGTTCATGTGTTGATTATGACTCGAAATTGAGTCTAGATATATTTTTATTTCGTTTAATCAAACCATTATATCTTTTTTGCCGAAATCAACATCCTCTTTCACGGAAAAAGGAAAAGGAAAACCAAGATTTGATTAAGGGATGATAATCTTGCTATTTCCAATTACCATTTTTCCAAGCCGATTAAACTCATTTTACCATATTTCAATGGCAGCAGCAAGCAGATTGTTTGCAGCTGTTATTGCATGAATATCTCCAGTTAGTTGAAGATTAAACTCATCCATCAGGATCACCTTACAGTAGCCTCCGCCAGCTGCACCCCTTTCATTCCAAAAGTTGGTCCTTGCGATGGTTGCTGAAGACAGGTAACAACCTATGAAGAAAGTTTAAAGTGTCCGTTTGGTTGACGAAATAAATAGAAATAAAATAAAATAATTATTATGTGAAAATAAAATGATATGAGAATAAAACAAAATAATTATTACATAATTTGATACGATGAATAAAATAAGATATAAATAATTATTATGATTTATTGTAATATTTTATTGGTAACAATAATTTTGAAATAAAAAAAATAAAAAATAAAAAAATAAAAATATCCTTTATTATATATATGATTATTTATTTTTATTTTATTTTTTAAATATTTATAATTTATAATTTAATTAAAATATTAATATTTTAATATAATATAATTATTAATATTTTAAATATTAGTATTTTATTTATAATTTAATATTATTATGATTAAAATATTAGTAATTTTAATTAATTTCCAATTTTAAAATATAAATTTTTATAATATATAATCAAAAACTAAAACTTTTTATTATAATAATATTTATTTTTTAAAACAACAAAATACTCTTTACATAATTTACTAAAATTTCTATCAAAAGACAAATATAAGCAAATTTTTTTAATTATTTAATTTTTATTTTCTATAAAATTAAAAAATTTTAAAATTTAATAAGTTATTATTAAAATATTAGTATAACTTTTTATTTTTTCTTTATTTGCATTTTGTATTTTTTATTTATACTCATTAAAAATTTAATAAATAAAACATTAATATTTTAAAATATTAATTTTTTATAATTCATAAATATATATTTTTTCTCCATGGGCCGGCCAACGGAAATGTGATTGGTGTAATGAAATGCCGATCTGGTGCACCATGTGACCGGATCTGGCCACTAGGGTGCTAGATCGACACTTCTTATGACTAGATCTAGTCGTGGAATGCCAGATCTAACCGTGGGGATCTGGTCGGGAAGCACCAGATTCGGTGCTTCCCGCAGCTAAATCAAGCAGTGGATTTCAGATCCGATGACTCTACGGTTGAATCTTGTCAGAAAGTACTAGATTGACGCTTTTTGATCATATTCAGTTGTAAAACCGCCGTCTCCACCCCCATCGCCGTCCATCGCCCATCGCTATCATCGTTATCTCCAATGATGAGTGCAAGTTAGTAAGAGAATGAGAGAGGCAAGAACGTGAGAAGAGAGAGAAATAAGGAAAAATGAGAAGAAAAAAATATTTATATGTCTGAGGTTGTAATATTTTTAAGTTTTAAGGGGTATGTTAGTCTTGTCAAATTTTAAAGCTATTCTCGCAACCATTGAATAGAAAATACTATGAAGAGCTTGGGTTTAGTTAAGCTTGAGTTTTATCTCATTTTAAGGAATAGCTAATACGAAATAATAATAACTATTTCTTATGGCATTGCTTACCAAACGGGGGTAAAGAAAAACATGGACATAGACGGGGCTATTCCTTATACCAAACATGCGGTAAGTAGTTAAAACATTAGATTGTCAAGTTTGAAACTTCGCATCCATGTCAATATTTGAAGAGTTCTAATCTCTCACCAGTAAACTTGCACAAGGGGAATTGAAAAACATAAAAAGAGTTAGCTTCATCAAGTACATTCACTAACTAGGCTTTTAAACTAATATTTCAAGATGTACATAGCTCACTATCACTGTAGATCAGGAACATCTAAAAAGTCAAAATGATACTAATGCATTTATTCTCATATTTGAAATTCTTTCAAACTAAATTTACAAAGGAAAAGATTGAAAAAGCCATTCCCAATCACAACGATAGCTTGAATTGTTAACTCGTTTATGAATAAGCAATTTAAATCATCAAGAATCAGGGCACTTATATTCTCAGCTAGCCTGACATATATTCCTTTGAGCAAAAATTGTCCCATCTGCCAAGATTCCAATGTCAAAGCTGTCCATTTAACAAAATAAGAGAGCTTTTAAAGTTCTAATGTATTGTTGCAAAACAAGAAACAGCAACAACGAAGAAGGATCTAAAACACAATAAAAAACCGTCAATAAGTTAAATGAATAATCTTGAATTCCAGAAAGAGCAAGAACAACACCATTTCATTTGGCGATTTCCTATCTAAAAAAATATCATTAAGTGTGAATAATGAAATGACTACCTTTTTATCAAGAAGAGCACCCAAAGTTTGGCACAGACCAACTGTAGCAGCGGACTTGCCTTCTCCAAGTGAAGTCGGTGTAATCCCCCGACCACCACATACTACCCATCTTCAGATCCTTGAAGCTCATCCAGCGCGGGTAACAACACCTATAAACCAAATCACCCAAGTAATTCAAATTCAAGTCCCAACATTCAGTTGCTAACAATAATAAGGAAAAAGCACATGAAAAATCGGTTTTCTCCTGCACTTTTAATCCTTTTCAACACTCAATCAACTATAATTCATCTCAAATAAGCCGAAATCAACAGAAAATAAGAATTCCAAAATAACAAAAGATAACCCGTTCTCTTCTTTTCCATTTCCTGCATTATCTTTGAAGCAACAGAGCATGTCTAAAATCTGGGATTTCGAAGCACTCAACAACCAAAGAGAAAAGCTTTCAATTTGGCTGTTGAGAAAATCCCCAGAAAAACCATGAAAAAAGATAAAACTTTTAAGTCTTATTGTTGATCTTATTATTCAATTTTCTACTTTTTTCCATTTTTCAATATCAAAACCACAACCAACCGATTAAATCAATCATCACAGAATCAAAAAGTTAATATGTTGACCATCTCCAACCAACAAACCAAAATGATCAACCAAAATAAAACAGATAAAACACATAGAACAACATACATCAAAATCCAATGAAATGGGCATATGAGAATTATCATAATAACTAAAAAGAAACAAAGAGAAGACCTTGGCTTTGTATTTGCCATAAAGATTATAATGGTTGGAACTGAGATTCAGGTCCTTAGCAATCTCAGAAATATGAAATGGTTCAACTGAGTTTGCAATATCTATGTCTGCTGGTACTGGTGACAACAATTCCAACTTCCTCACACTTCTTGATGGACTAAATTTTTTTTTCTTGGGTCTAAATTTTTTTGGTGGGTCTAATCTGGGTTTCCTTCAAAATCCACCAATCTGCATTCTACAACATAAAAATCGCCTTAAAAATATCAAAAAGCAAGGAGAGCAAAACAAAAGAAGGAAAAATCTTAAATATGGGATAGTTATTGTCCAAGTGAGGTGGCAAATGGGAAGGGAAGGAGGAGACATGTTAGTGTTACTGTGTAATGTCATGATTGTGATGCATTAAGGTTCTGATATGCTTATGTGGCAGTGAATGGAGGTTGACTGTGACAAATTAAGCTGTGAGTTTACAATAACGGGCAACCATGTTCGGATCAGATAATCCTATGGAAAACAAGGTAAAATTCAAGAGGTCGTGACCTTTTCCGAAATGAAGTTATTGGTTTGTTAACTGTTGTCACGTTAGTTAACAATTAAAAAAATTAAATTTAATATTAAATAAATATTTTTATATATAAATATTTATATATATAAATATCTTTTATATTATATTTTTAATTTAATTATATTTTCTTTTTAAAAAATCTGTTCATTATTTCTTTAAAAACCGTAAGTAAAGAAAAAAAATTTTGATTTAAGGGCTTGAAAATTTTAAGTTGAATCTATCATAAAAAACATAAATTTCTTATCTATTGTCATCAAACTCATTATTTTTATAACAGTTTGACAATTTTTTTTTCATTGCAAAGAATATATCAAAGAGTAAATTTTTTGTTCAAAGATGGATATTTCAAATTTGATGGTGTCGGATTAAGACATTAATTTCTTATTCGTGATTATTAATTTTGTTGAAAATTTTTTATCAAAAATTTATTCTTTAATTAGGGTTTAGGGTGACTTAAAAAGATTTTTGACTTTATTATTATATGTAAAAAGTTTTAAGTTTTTTTTTCTCTATCAAATATTAAATTTTATCAAAGTGAGACCAATTATTGCATTCATAAATCCCATTTTAAAATTTTATTAAGTTTTAAGTTGTTTTCTTCTTTGTCAAATATTGAATTTTATTAAATATTAAAGTGAATTTTATTAAATTTTGAAAGGGAACATGAGTATAATTTTTTTAACAAGACATTTGTGTTCTAAAATATTTATGCAGTGTTGGGTATACTTTTTTTTAACCATAGACTAATGGTATTAATAGTCAAGGGATAAAAAACATCATTTTAAAACAAGTGGGATCAAAGTGTCCTTTTGAAGTGTTTTGAGGGGCTTTTTGGATTTTAATTGTGAAAAACATGGCATTTATAGGATTTTTGTTTGGAAAAATGAGCCTATTACATATATTGTCGCTATTCATATTTTTAAATCCTTTTTATATTCATATCCAATTCTTTTAACACCTAGAATTCTTTTTGTATTTTATTTCAAAATTTTTAAAATTTTTATTTTTGATATTAAAAATTATGATTTATAAATATTAATAAACTTTACATTAAAAAAATTAAGTGAAAAAAGTTAGAGAAAGCGTTGAGAGCTTTTTTGCAAGTAAGCATGGAGGAGGAGCAACCATGGGTTTTAGCCAACAAGGGTTTCAGGGCACAAGGTATTAAGCGACATCTGAGTTGGCATGGTGGAAGAGGTCTTTATATACAGTCTTTGTTGAAAATTTAGTAATGTCATGGGTTGATATCAAAGCGGTGTTTGATCAGTATGTTGTTGTGGTTGATATATTTATCTCGAGGTCTGTTAGGGGGTAAAGTAGGTTTTTTGCTTTTGTGAGGTATAAGTTTGCTAGGGAGCAGCAAGCGGCGATCATTCATGGTGATGGGATGATTGTTTCCAGTCGATGTACTATAGTGAAGAAGGTAGTGGAAAAAGGACAGCCTACACGATCATCTAGTGATGTCATAGTCAATGGAGTGTCTCGTAAAGTTGGGAATATTTCTCACGATCTGAGGCCTATTCATGATGGTTTTTTTTTTTTATGCTGAAAGTTCTCGCAAGGCCTAGCTACCCTGTTGTCGTTTCGTTAATAATAATCAAATTAAATACAGTTGGGAGGGGGACCAAACCTGACCTCCAAAATTACATGTGACAAGAGAAAAAGAATTCCTGGGACAGGGATTACTTCCTTTGCCTTGATTGCTGTTGTAAAAGATAAGTAATTTACTTGTGTACAAAGATTTACGGGAAATTTTAAAAGACTTCAAAATTAAGAACAGAATAAAAAATAGGAGTACTACTCTTTTACAATTATTTGAATCTAAAGGTAAATTTGCTTTGTCTAATCGCAATATACCTCGGAGTTCCCTTTGCGCTTGTGTAAACACTCGGAGATTTTGATGAGTATGACCAAAATTTGACAAATAGTCTGTAGCTTGATTTCCTTCTCGATGAATATGTGATATGCGAAATGACATGACTTGCAAATATTTTGTATGAGCCTTTAACAAATATTTTCTATTCATGATGGTTTGTTTGAGAAGAAGATGTCTAAAATAAAACCTGAAATGGGTGAACATATTGTTAAACCTACGGTGCCTAAAGTGGTTAAGAAATATGAGGCTAAGGTCATACGTGAGAATTTGGTGGTAGAAAGAAAGGTGAGGTTAACATCAAAAAAATCTGTTAATCGGGTTTTCATTCCAAAATGCAATTGGGAATGGTTGTGGAGAAGTGCAATTCATACTATTTGTAATAAGTTTAATGCAGTCAGTATTGAGAAAGAATTGCTTGAAAATGGAATCTTTACTTATGTATGGTCTGCTAGTAACCTTAGAGTTCTTGTAACCTTCTCCAGTTGTGAGGAAATGGAAGTTCTGTTGGTGGACTATCGTGAATTTTTAATGTATGGTTCATTGATCTAATCCCTTATGAAATTCCCATGTCATGTAATGATCTTCTATGGTGGGTGCGGGTGGAGGAAGTGGCTCTTCATGTTTGGCATCCAAGCCTTTTGAAGGCTCTTGGTGACAAATAGGGTGCGTTTATGTTAAGTTGTAATACTTGCATTGCTGCTGCAGCTAGTGAATGTTTTTATTCATCTTAGTTTTACTTGTTTTTATCAGTTTGCTTTGTTGTATTGTTCTTTAGAGTTAATACCATCTTAGTGCTGTCCCATGATGTGTAAGATTGCATGTAAGCTTGTTTTTACACTTGTTAAACTTGGTTACAAGTGTTCATTTTGTACAACAGAGTATATAACCTCTGTGTTATCTTAATGAAAAAAAAATGACTCTAGCTTTCTGCTTCATATCCTCTGCTTTGTTACATTAACATGGTATCAGAGCATTCTTAGGATCTTGTTGGACCTACGGTTATCAAGAATCCTTTCTTCTTCTTTGTTGATTCATCTCTTGACATTTCCAACATGTCTTCAACTTCAGCTTCTCATATGTCTCCACCTATATTTGATGGAAAAAACTATCAAGTTTGGGCTGTCAAGATAGAGGCTTTTCTTAGAGGTCATGACCTCTGGACAACCATCGAAACTGAGGAAGAACCTATTGCTTTGAGAGATAATGCAACCATAAATCAGATTAAGTAACATTCTGAAGAAGTAGCAAAGCGATATAGAGCTTTGTCCTTCATTCAAGCTACTGTGTCTAAAAAGATCTTTAGCAGGATCATGAGTTGCAAAACATCAAAGAAAGCATGGACCAAACTTGAGGAAGATTATCTTGGTACAGCAAAAACCAGGCAAATGCAAGCTCAGAACCTTAGAAGATCGTTTAAGCTGATTAGGATGAAAGAGTCGCAGACTGTAGAAGATTATATAGATCATCTTAGCCATTTGGTGAATCAAATGAGGCTGCTTGGTGATGATTTACCAGAAGCCAGATTTGTTTAAAAGATTCTTGTCAGGCTACCTGATAGATTTGAAGCAACAGTTACATTTATAGAGCAAGTTAAAGACCTGTCACAACTCACAGTGTCAGAGCTGGTCAGTGCACTTCTCGCCACTGAGCAAAGAAAAACATCTCGACTTGAAGCTAATGTAGAGAATGCTCTGTTTGCTTTAAGTAAAGGCAAAGCCACTATAGAAACTCAAGGTAAAAAGATGACAAAAGACAAGCTGCAAAAGAAATCTTCTCATGCAAGTCAATCTTCAACTAAGAAAGGTAAGTTTAAAGTTTGTACTTATTGCAAGAAAAGGAACCATTCAGAAGATCGTTGCTGGTTCAGATCAGATGCAAAGTGTCAAGCTTGTAATGAAATGGGGCATGTCGAGAAAGTATGCAAAAAGAAGTCTTCTGCTTCTGATAAAGTCCTTTAGATAGTTGAGGCTACTGTTAGTGCTGAAGAAAATCTGTTCATGGCTTTGGAAATGTCAGAAAATGAAATTGATAATCAAGAATGGTTACTGGACAGTGGGAGTTCAAATCATGTCACTCCAACTGAAGCTGTTTTCATCAGCTTAGACAAGAGTTACCATTCAAGGGTCAAAATAAGAAATGGGATTTATCCTCTTGCTGTTGGGAAAGGTATTGTTCAAGTTCATACTTCCATAGCTCCTAGGTATATCTCTGAAGTCCTATTAGTTCCTACACTTACTTCAAATTTACTAAGTGTTGGACAACTAGTTGAAAATAACTATGCTTTCCTATTCAAAGATAATGCTTGTGTTATATTTAATGCCTCTGGTTCTTATTTGATGACCATACCTATGCATAAGAGGTGCTTCACTATAATTGCTGATAAACTATGTCTACAAGCTAGAAATTCATATTCAAATATGACAAATTTGTGACATAAACAACTTGGACATTTCAACTTCAAAGGACTTAAGCAGGTCAGTGTTTCTGGTTCCTTGAAAAATTTACTTAAGTTGACTGATGAAGGTTCAATTTGTAGTGCATGTCAATATGGCAAGATGTCAAAAAGGCCCTTTCCATCAGCTAGCAGTAATAGAGCCAAATTTAAACTTGATTTGATTCATTCTGATGTAGCAGGACCGATGAAAGTAGAATCATTGAATGCTAGCAGATATTATTTGATTTTCATAGATGACAAAACTAGATAGTGCTAGATATACTTCATGAAAGCCAAGTCTGAAGTATTTGAGTTATTCCAAAAATTTAAAGCCTTGGTGGAAGTGGATATTGGCTTCAAAATTAAAACTCTAAGAACTAACAATTGAGGAGAATATGTTTGTAAATAATTTATTTATTTCTTGGCAGCAGTAGGCATTTGTCATCAATTGTCTGCTCTTTATTCTCCTTAACAAAATGGTGTCAGTGAGAGGAAAAATAGGACTATTCTTGATATGGCAAGAACTCTGTTGTTTGAGAAAAATCTCCCCACCAAACCCTGGGCAGAAGCTTGCAACACTGCAGTATATTTGCATAATACACTTCCTACTCAAGCACTAGGTGGGAAATCACCATATGAAGTCTGGTTTGATCAAAGACCTTCAATAGAGCATTTAAGAGTCTTTGGTTGCATTTGTTATGTTCATATACTAGAAGCTATGAGGGATAACTTGCAACACAAAGCTCAAAAAGCCATTTTTATTGGCTATAGTTCTAAATCTAAGGCTTACAGAGCCTACTTGCCTAAATCTAGTAGAGTTATCATTAGCAAAAATTTGTCTTTTGATGAAGCAACAAGCTGGAATTAGGATATGCAAGATCTTGCAGAGTCTCAAAATCCAAGTTTAATTCAACCTCTTCCAAAAATTGATGCTAATGTTGATCAAAATGTTGATGATGAACCTGTGAGGGGTACTCGATCACTCAGTGATATCTATCACAGAAGTTAGGCAACAATTAAAGAACCTACTTCTTATGCAGATGTTGCTAAACAACCAGAATGGTTAAATGCTATGAAAGAATAACTCTATATGATCAATAAGAGTGGCACACGGTCACTAGTTGATTGACTTCCAAATAAAAACATAATTGGAGTCAAATGGATTTATAAGAAGAAGTTGAATCTAGATGTATCTCTCAACAGATATAAAGCTCGACTAGTGGTAAAAGGATATAGTCAACAGCCTAGTGTTGATTACTGGGAAACATTTGCCTCAGTGGCAAGGTTTGATACAATTCGACTATTGCTAGCTTTGTCAGCTATCTTTGGATGGAATGTGCATCATCTTGATGTGAAATCTGCCTTCCTAAATGGAATTCTTGAAAAAGAAATTTATGTCCAGCAGCCAAAGGGATTTGAAGTTATTGATGAACCAAACAAAGTCTACAAGCTTCATAAGGCTTTGCATGGTTTGAAGCAAGCCCCACAGTCTTGGTATAGTAGAATTGATGCTTATTTGATCTCCAAAGGTTTTATAAAGAGCAGCAATGAAGCTACATTGTATGTGCTCAAGTGTGAAAATCAATCTCCATTAGTTGTCTCACTATATGTGGATGACTTAATGATTGCTGGAGGAGATGATGCTACTCTACAATTGTTCAAGAAGCAGATGCAAAATGAATTTGAGATGTCTAACTTGGGATTAATGAATTTTTTCCTTGGCCTGAAGATTAAACAATCTGCAGCAGGGGTATTTTTGTCCCAACAAAAATATGTCACTAAGGTTTTAAGAAGGTTTCATATGCTCCAATGCAAACCTGCAGCTACACCATTAGCTATAAATGAGAAATTCTCAATGCATAATGGTAGCAAGCTAAAGGATCCATCTCAATTCAGAAGCTTGATTGGTTGTCTCTTGTTCACATGCTCTTCCAGACTAGATATTATGTTTTCTGTGAGCTTGCTGTCAAGGTTTATGAAGGAACCTACACATCTCCATTTTGCTGCTAGAAAACGTGTGTTAAAGTATTTGAAGGGCACTTTAGACTTTGGAATCTGTTATACCAGAAATCCAAATTTCCTTCTTACTGCTTACTCAGACAGTGATTGGGCAGGAAATAAAGATGATTCCAAGAGCACTTCAGGATATGTTTTTACTCTTGGAAATGGAGCTTTCTCTTGGAATTCTCATAAACAATCCATTGTTGCTCAATCTACAGCTGAGGCAGAATACATATCAGCTGCTGATACTTCCAACCAAGCAATCTGGTTAAGAAAAATGCTTTTTGATTTATAGCTTTCATAGAAACAACCTACTCATCTTTTTATAGATAACAAGTCAGCTATTGCAATAACTAAGAACCTTGTCTTGCATGGCAAGACTAAGCATATTCAAGTAAAGTTTCATGCCATCCGAGATGATGAAAGGGTAGGTGAAATTAATGTTCAATATTGCTATTATGAGTTGGAACTACCTGATATCATGACCAAGACTCTGGGAAAGCCAAGATTTGAATATTTAAGAAGTAAACTAAATGTTCAGAATGCAGGTATTATGGAGGAGTGTTAAGTTGTAATACTTGCATTGCTGCTGCATCTAGTGAATGTTTTTATTCATCTTAGTTTTACTTGTTTTTATCAGTTTGCTTTGTTGTACTGTTCTATAGAGTTAAGACCATCTCAATGCTGTCCCATGACATGTAAGATTGCATGTAAGCTTGTTTTACACTTGTTAAACTTGGTTACAAGTGTTCATTTTATACAATAGAGTATATAACCTCTGTGTTATCTTAATGAAGAAAAATGACTCTAGTTTCTACTTCATATCCTCTGCTTTGTTACATTAACAGTTTATTAGGATAGACCATAGAACTTCATTGTTGGAAAATTTTGATTATGGGATGATGCAGGTGAGAGTTGTAAATGTTGGATGAATTCCCAAATACACATACATTATGGTGGGCAAGGATAAGTTTGCTATTTGAGCAACTATGGTGGAAACAGCTCGATGCTTCGCCATCCAACTAGCTTTTTCGATAATCAATTTCGATGAGGTGCATAATATGACTTCTGTGGGATGTTTGGATGCTGATATATCCTAGCTGGAAAATTTAAATTTTGAAGGGATGGAAGAAAGGAAGAATTCTATGAGATATAGACCTCTTTAAAATTTAAAATCGGATACTAGGACTTTGATTCTTAATGAGTTCCAGTAAAACAAATATTCTTTAAATTGAGGAAAGACTAGGAAAAAAAGGATTTTGAAAAGATGAAATTCTATTGGTAATCAGGTGTAGTGTGAGCAGGATACAAGACTTATTGGGAATCACAAACTGACTGGGAGTCAAAAGTCAGACGACTTGAATAATCAAATTTCTTTGTGTTTGAATGACTTCACAATTAATGATGCCCAAATGGAGTTTCGGGTTAATAGGGAGAATTTAGACAATGTTAATTCCCTTATTAACGTCAGTCATCGAAGTTTGGAGACTTTTAATATGGGGATTACTGGTGATGGTTTTAAGACTCCTGTTAAAGGCAATAGAATGATTTCAAACAATTTGAATATAGTAAATGGAGAACTAATTTTCCTGGATGCTGCGATTTGTAATGGCCAAAATAATTTAAATTGTGATGTCTCACAGTATCCATTGCTAGAAAGTGAGTGTCTAAGAAGCAATGATCTTGGAATGTTATCCATCATCCCAATTGCAATTGAAAATTGTCATGACTATGATGAGAATGAATTCTTCTTTGCATATCAGAATCTTGGTTGTGATGAGTTTGTATCTTCTTATACTAATTTTGGAATAACTGATTTGCTGGAACTTGAGAATATGGCATGTGATCTAAATAAATTTGTTCATATTGTGGAGGGTAGGGATAGTAGAAATTCTCAATGGGAGTGTGTGCTTTCAGATATTGTGGTGAAGCATGGTAGAGGAAGGCCACAAGGTAAAAAAAATTCTAATAATAAAAGGAGAGTTGTTTTTGTAGGCATGATGTTACGTAGTTGAGCCGGATTAATAAAGGCGAATGTAAAATTAGAAGAGGTTGATGAAAGTTGGCTTTGGAGTTTGTCACATCTAAAGGCATTGAACAACAAGAGTAGGGAATGATAGGTTAATGGTATGCTTGTTATTTATGATTGAGCAGTTGATTATTATGAATTTCTTAACTTGGAATGTCTGAGGTTTATGTAGGGGTGAAAAAATAAAAATCTGAACATCGAGTATTGAGACAGCTTTTTAAAAAAACCAAATTCCAAAGAGCAAGTCTGAATGTATCGAGACACAAGTATCATATATTGAGACTTTGCCTTAAACCTTCAAATTCTAGAGAAAAAGTCCAAGAGTATCGAGACTTAAACTTCAACAAATCAAGACCTCACTTTCTGATACCAGTTTCTAGAGAGAAAGTGTCCAAGTATCAAAATGCATTGAAAATATATCAAGACCTTGTCTTTAGAGCTTAGGATTCCAAAGACTAAGTGGTCAAGTATTGAGACCAGCTTATCAAGCATTGAGACATCATCTCCAGATATGATTTTCTATAGAGCAAGCTTCTATATATAGACGTTAGGCCACAAAAGTATCGAGACATCGCTTAGTATGGAAATTACCAAGGAAGAACAAGTATCGAGACATGCAACTCAAATATCAAGACGTTAGTTAAAATGTGCAAGTAAAGTATTGAGACTCAAATCACATTAATCGATACTTCATATTGGACAAGCTAGAAAAATATAGGTTTAACGGCCAAAATTTTGAATCCTTGAGCCTAAACAGCTAAAACAAGGTCCTCACTTATAAATAAAAGGCTAGAACACATTTTGAAGAATTGAGAGCACCTAAAGAAGATATTCTAAACAAGAGTGAAGCTTTAAAGAGCAAATTCCTTTTTCCTTGCTCTCCAAATCAAGTGTTCATCATCTTTGATTGATTGAGCTTTAAGTTTTGCTATTCTTTTACGAAGCCTTCATCCTCTCTTGTATTCATTGTTTTACATGGCCTACTTGAGCTTCAACTTCATACTCTTGGTATTCCTTACAAAGGTTATACCTTACCCTAGAAAGATAGAATGCTTAGAGCGGTTATACCATAACCCTTGAAAGGTAATGTTGATAGGTCATACCTTAGTTCGTGCAAAAGATAGAAAGGTTGTGCTTGCTCCTTGAAAAGGCATTGTAAATGTCAAGCTCGACTCTACAATATGTTTATTATGCCATTCTTACATAAGAATACATGTTTGCTTACTTGGATACCTCGAAAATCGTTAAAGGACAGTAATGTACCAAATGGTACAATTAAGTTGAATTAAGCCTCGAACTAGTCGAAATAGAGATTTTAAGATGAAATTGAGAATTTTAAAACCCCATAATGACTTAAAATGGTGATTCGGAGTTCGAAGACCGATTTAGAGTCAAATTGGATATTTCATGACCTAGCGACAAAATGGTCATTTTGCCACTCGAGGTTAAAATTGGAATGTTGGAAGAAGTTTTTGATCAAGATTGACTATTTAGAACATAATTTGAGTTTGAGAAGTGAAAAATTTTAATTTTGATATTTTTTTCGAACATAGGGGTAAAATAATCATTTTGCTACCCAGGGGTAAAATTGTAATTTTACACCACGTAACACTTATCCAGGAAATGGATTTTACCCAATATTATCATGGATAATTGAAGAAATTTAAGTGGTAGAGAGAGATTGCTTAATGGGTAAGTATGACACATGGACCAATGGAATGGTGACACATGGCAAATTTTTGTCCATTTAATATTTTCCTTTATAAAGCCAATTTGAACTCTTCCACATTCATTCTTATGGCCGGCCAAAGCAAGAACAATGGAAGAAAAGAAAGAACAAAAACCCTAGAGTGAAAATTCAAGAGAAAATTGATGGATTTCAAGTAATCAAGCAATCAAAGGTAAAATTTCTTGATTTTGACTTGTGTTCTACTTTTCCCATACATTCTTTTGCATTTTCCATGGTTGAATCACATGATTTCATGATGGGTATCTTGCTGGCCGAACACTTAGAGAGAGATTTTGATGGTTGTTTTGGTTAGATTTTAATATATTCTAGTGTTTTTAGTTGATTGGTGATGTGTAGCATGAAAATCAAGTAAGAAAAATTCATGTTCTTCCATAACCCATCATTGGCCAAATTCTCCATGTGGAATATTGATGATGATTTTGATTTTATTTCAAGTGAATTGGTTAGGAAATGATGAATTACGGTGAGAAAATCAAGTAGGAAAAATCATAGTATTGATGCACCCACCATGGCCGAATTTCCTAAGAGAAAACGTGAAGATGATTTTGCTAAATTTTATGTTATTTGACTTGTGTTTGATGGTTTGGAGAATTGGAAGAAAAATGGAGTTATTTGGAGTTGAATTGGACGTATTGGCCAATTAATCGGGTGATAGATCGAATTAGGCCAATACCATTTTATTTAGGTACACAATTGAACTTATATTGAACACCGTATTTAGATGGTTACCTGACCGTTTCACATCCCATTTCATGCATTAGTAAAGAGCCTGAAATAAATTTATAATGGTATGACACAATATATTGAATTATGTGTCGTGTATTGTATATAGGTGGTGAACCCTCTAACAAGGGTAAAGACATTGTGTCAGAGGATTGAGAATAGGAGTATTTCAAACTCCTGATACAGTGAGTAACCTTATCATCAGCTTGATTATCTGAAGTGAATTTTAATTCGTTTATGTGATTTTATGGAAAATGAGTTTAAATGGCAAATCTTTATGTTTTATAAGCAAAAATGTGATTAAATGAAATGATTTTATAAAATTGTCTTGAAATTGAATGATGGTTTTGAGAATGGAGCAATTAGAGACTAATTTCTATGTTATAAATCATGATTTGAATTGAATGGCTTATGATAATATTGGCATGAATGATTGAATTGGTAAATGTGCTGAAAATGTATGAATTGTTGATTTGCCTTGAGAGGCTGTAAAATAAAATAATTGCCATATCATGCTACTGTAAATTTTATTGTATGGTGGGTTTAACTTGCTGCAGTGGGCGGTTTCTGTGGACTAGCCTTTTTGAGGGGCACGAAATCTGGTTATATTCTTACCTCGATTGCGGAGGCGCGTAGGGTAACTCCCGAAGTACAACCTTTAGAGTTCAGTTCACACCAAACCACCACGTGAGGGTGAACTCAGCCAACGCCAAGGAACGACTATGTTTTCAAAATAAAAACATGATTTATGCGTACATGACTTTTTAACAGCCTTGACGGACTTGGTTGAGATAGCCCCAGGTCAAGGTATCCCTGATAACTGAGTATGAGAATGATTTTGGCACGAGCTAAGCTTTTCAGGAAATTATAAGCCTCGTTGTTTATTTTGGTGAAATGAATTTATTTTATCTTATTAAAATGAGTTCGAAATGCTGTGAATCATTTTTATGCTAATCTATTTTATCTGTTTTCATTTATACGGCTTTAGATATTTTAGATGGTATTTGTTTATTCACTGGGATTATATAATCTCATCACCATCCTTTTCACCCCTTTCAAGCTCAGTATAGTCGGTAGATAGCTCATTTCGTTGAGGGCTACAGTTGAACTTGCATCCTCAAAAACTATAGGTTTACCACTTTTGATACTTTTGGTCGTTCGTGGGCCCACGTGTCACTGTAAATTAAATCTTATGCTTTGGTTATCTGTATTACAGTATGTATGAATTTATTTAGCTTTTACAGTATAAAAATTATTTACCGATAACTCTATAAATATTGTTTTATAAGAAAATAAATATTTTCTTAAATATTTTTATTATATTCAAATAGGTATAGTTTCACTTTAAATGAATGTTTTAGACATCTAAACTTATTTTTGATTATGAAATATGTGTTTTCCACTTACATACTACATTTTTAACTGGTTTCGAGATTTTTGAGAAAAAATGACCAAAATGCCCCTGTGAGAAAAAATTATTTTTCTATTGTTTCGATTTGGAAATAGTTTATAATCTCTCAAAGCATGATACTTAACAACTGTTGCTCACAGGGGAGGTGCGAAAACTGATATTAAAGCCTTGCGAGGTTCCAGTTGGCATTCCAAGCAATGAATGTCTATCGAAAAGTCGCGACGGTTGTCACGGGCTCGATGGGGGTACCGGGTCGTGACAGTAAAGGTTGTGCTTGCTCGTGTGAAAAGGCATTTTATGGGTTGTGCTTAAGCCTAGAAAAAGGCATTGTTGTATAGGTTATACTTGAGCCTTAAAAAGTACTTTACATAGATTGTAAACTCCTTGGTGAGCCAAGGGAGAGGACATGGGCATCAAGGCCAAACCTCTATAAATCTTGTGCCTCTTACTTGATTGTTAAATTTCCTTTCATTATGCTTTCACTTCCAAAACATTTTCAAATCACTTTCAAAAGGTTTTTACAACTCTTCATTGCTTGTTTTGAAAGTTTTTTATTTTTACATTACAAAAGAGTTTGAACTTTAGAAAGGGTGATCTCAAAGAAATTTTCAAAGCACTCAATTCATTCCTTTCTTTAGGTTTTCCATTAAGCTAACCATTTTAACAATCATAAGTTTCATGTCCCTAACATGTATTGTTATATGCAATGTCATGTTTTGATGGGTTACATGTTCCTAACATGTTTTGAACTTACGTGCCTCATCACCTTTTGAAACCACATGCTTCACTATGTTTTGAATTTACTTGCCTCATCATGTTTTATACATGCCTTGCATGATTTCCATCACATGTTGAAAACATGTTTTGAACACATCATTAAAAGAACATGTCATGTATTGCATAACTCATAGAACATGACATGCAAATATTACAATCTTATCATTAAATATGGATTGTGTTGGCTCCATTAGTTTTTGATGATAATAAAACATTCCCATTTATTTGTGTCCAATACCTTCATTTAAGTGTGCAGGAAATTAATATATGAAATTAATTTATTAACTCTTCAAAGAGTATTTTTGAAAGAAAAAAAGGAATAAAATCAACAAGATGTAACTGAATAACAAGGAGGAAGCTTGTTGGTGAAACAAGGAAGAACATTGGTTGACCAAATTTCAAATTGGAGAAATGGTGGGCTGAAGAGTTTGAGAAATAGAACCAATTTAGTAGACCAAGTCAGTCGACTAAGTGCTCTCTATTAGAATCTGCAAACTAGAAACAAAACCAACTTAGTCAACCAAGTTAGTTGACTAAAAGTTCTCTATCTGCAACTTGAACTAGAGCACTACAAGACAGATTAACGGCTAAAACTCATCCTCAATTGTTTTCAATAGATATAAACTGCCAAACTGCCATCAAAGTTGCATCTCCAAGTATAAAAGGGTCTTCCAACAATTAGAAACAAGTTTTGAGAAGCATTGAAAGAGATTTGAGCTATAGAAAGTTGAAAAACCAGAAAAGCTTCACTGCACTTGTCTGCACTTAAATGCTGACTCCTTGCATTTGTATTTAGTACTCAATCTTGTACCACTCAGATTAACCAGTGATGATAGGTACCTTCTTTTACTATTTCTTTTGTAATCTTAGAGTGAGGGAGTCACTCTAAGGGTTTATTCAAGCTTGGGATAGCTTGATTGTTGTAGGTTGTGGTTGAGCCTTGGAAAACCACTTTGGGTTTTAGTTGAGCCCGTGAAAAACTAGTGTAAAAGGATGTGGCTGAGCCTAGTAAAAGCCATTGTAAAGCTTGGTGAAAGCTTGTGAATTTCACTGATGTTTAGTGAATTTGTGGGAAAATCCTTGGTTGGATAATCAAGGTAGTGGATGTAGGTCTTGGACCAAACCACTCTAAATTGCTGTACTTTTTATACTCTGCTTTTATTTTCTTAAGTTCTAGAAATTAGTTCCTTATATTGTTAAGAGCCAAATTGTGCTATTCACCCTTTCTCTAGCACATATTATAGGGACCAACAATTGGTATCAGAGCTAGTTTCCTCTTATTAAGGCTTAACATCCTTAGGGAGGATCCATATGGCTCTCCAAAAATCAGTAGTGGCTGAGGGACAATCAACAAACAAACCACCTCTGTTTGATGGCTTTAATTACCGTTATTGGAGCACTAGAATGTCAATTTACATTAGAGCTATAGACTATGGAATATGGGATGTTATAACTGATGGACCCTTTACGCCCACAACCGTGAATGTGGTGACAAATGAGTTGATGCCCAAGCCAAGGTCTGAATGGACTGAGGCTGAAACTAAGAAAGTTCAAATAAACTTTAAGGCTATCAACACATTACATTGTTCATTAACCCCCACTGAATTTAACAAAGTCTCAAGCTGTACAACAACTAAACAAGTGTGGGAAAAACTTAGAATAATCCATGAAGGGATTTCTCAGGTAAAGGAGTCCAAAATTGCTCTGTTAACACATAATTATGAAATGTTCAAAATAGAGCCTGGTGAAGACATCACCAGTATGTTTGATAGGTTACGAACATCACAAATAAATTGAATCAGCTAGGCAAGCCTATTCTTGAACATGAATTAGTAAAAAGATTGCTTAAGAGTCTACCAAAAAACTGAAAGCCAAAATTGATTGCCATTAGAGAGGCTAAAAATTTGAACATCATCACACTCGATGAGATTTGTGGTTCTCTTCTTACTCATGAGCTGGAGCTTAAGGAAGAAGAAAAAGAAAATCGAAGGGAAGCAAAGGAAAAGAAAAAGAGTATTGCACTTAAAGCCAGCATCCTTGAAGAAGAGTTGGAAGAGCTTTCCTATGATGATGATGAAGAATTAGCTCTGGTTGCAAGAAAATTCAGAAAGTTAATGAGCAGAAGAAACAGAAGGCTAGCTAAAAGAGGTTTCCGAAAAAACCAAGGTGCCTTGTGGAAAAACAGAAACAAAATTGACTCCAACAAAAATAAGGAGCTCATCTGCTACGAGTGCAAGAAACCTGGTCACTTCAAGTCCGAGTGTCCATTGCTGAAAGATGAAACTCTCAAGAAAAATAAGAAATCCAAGAAAGCAATGGTGGCAGCTGCATGGTCGGACAATGACACATCAAGTTCTGAAACTGATGATGAAAAATTTGAGGAAAGAGCAAACATCTATTTAATGGCACAAGAGAGTGAAATAGAGGTATCCTCATCCCCCTGCATTAATTCTTATGATGATTTACAAGATGAGTATGAGTGCCTTTACGATGAATTTGAAAAACATTTTTCAAAATACAAATCATTGAAGAAAAAGGTTGCATTACTTGAAAATGATTTGGAACAAATCAAATAAGAATTTACTTCTGTTTTTTAGCAAAGAAATATTTTACAAGTTGAGTTAGAATACTTAAAAACAGACTTTGAGGTTTTAAAACAAGAGCTGAAAAACAAGTCTGAAGCTTTGTAAATAATTCTTGATGAAAACACAGCTCTTAAATGTTTGAAAAATGAATCTTCAAAAAGAAATGTATACCACAATAAAAATTCAGCTAAAGCATTACCTAAATGTTATAATTGTGGTCAACATGGTCATTTATCATATGAGTGTTTTAAGAAAAGAATAGTGCAGAGAGTTAAAAAACTTTGGGTTCCTAAGGGGTCTTTTGTTACAACTAACAATCAAGGACCCATCAAAGTATGGGTACCTATAAAGAAAAATTGAAATTCTGTTTTGTAGGTTGAGCTGGACTTAAAGGAAACATGTTCAAGAGATCAACTCAAGAAGAAATAGCCTTGGTACATGGACAGTGGCTGTTCACGGTGCATGATAGGACATGAAATGCTGTTTGCTCAGCTGGATAAGAGAAAGGGAGGAACCGTATCCTTTAGAGATGATTCAAAAGGAAGAATCAATGGTATAGGTACGGTTGGTAAGAATTCCCAAACTCAAATAAGTCATGTGTTGTTGGTTAAAGGCTTAATGCATAATTTGCTAAGTATTAGTCAACTATATGATAAAAGATTCAGAGTATGTTTTGATTCAACTAAGTGTGAAGTGATAGATATGAGTACAAATAAAATCTCATTTATAGGAAAAAGATTGAAGAACATGTATGTAATTTTTCTCGAAAATCTTGAAGTAAATAGTGAAGTATGTCTTGTTGGAAATGCTAAAAATGATAGCTGGTTATGGCATAGAAGATTAGGACATGTAAGTTTGCATACTATGTCAAAATTGATTAAAAAGAATCTAATGGTTGGGCTACCGGATTTAAAATTTGAAAATGATAGCATATGTGACGCTTGCCAACTAAGCAAACAAGTTAGAACATCCTTTAAGACTAAGAAGATAGTGTCAACATCTAGACCTCTTGAATTGTTACACATTGATCTTTTTGGTCCAATAAGCATAACTATCTTAGGAGGAAAATTTTATGGCTTTGTAATAGTTGATGACTATTCTAGACATAATTGGGTGTATTTTCTTGCTCATAAGAATGATGCTCTACAAGCATTCTTAAGTCATTGTAAGAAAGTAGAAAATGAAAAAGGACTAGCTATAGTTAGCATAAGGAGTGATCATGGAGGAGAATTTGAAAATGATAAGTTTGAAAAGTTTTGTATTGAAAAGGGGTTGGATACCTAGAACACCCCAGCAAAATGGAGTTGTAGAAAGGAAAAATCGAACCTTAAAAGAAATGGCTAGGACCATGCTATGTGAGAACAACCTACCTAAATATCTTTGGGTTGAGGCAGTAAATACAACAGCTTATATTCTTAATAGAGTCTCAATAAGACCCTTGATTTCAAAGACTCCATATGAACTTTATAAAGGTAGAAACCAAATATTTCTTACCTTAAGAGTTTTGGCTGTAAATGCTTTATATTGAATAATGAAAAATAGTCCCTAGGAAAGTTTGATGCAAAGAGTGATGAAGCAATATTTTTAGGATATGCATTAAACTCAAAGGCCTATAGAGTTTTTAACAAAAGGACCTTAACTGTTGAAGAATCAGTTCATGTAGTTTTTGATGAGTCAAATGCTTTACAAAAAGAAGTTCATGATGATGATGATGATGTAGAAGTCCTAGAAAAACAAATGTAGGAAATGAGCTTAGAAAACAACAAAAATAATGAAGAAAGCTCACCTAGAAGAGAAAATGAAACTCTACCTCTAGAAAATCTGCAAAGAGCAGAAAATCAGCATGATGATCTACCATAGAGTTGGAGATTTGTAAGAGATCACCCACAAGACCAAATAATAGGTGACATTTCACAAGGAGTTAAAACTAGGAAAGCAACTAGAGAAACTTGTGAGTTTTCAGCTTTTATATCTCAAATTGAACCTAAAAACTTTGAAGAAGCTGAAAAAGAGGAAAGTTGCATAATGGCCATGCAAGAAGAACTTGATCAATTCACAAGGAGTCGTGTATGGTCATTGGTACCTAGACCTTCAAATCACCCTATTGTTGGTACAAAATGGGTATTTAGAAATAAGGTAGATGAGTAAGGAAATGTAGTTAGAAATAAAGCTAGGTTGGTAGAAAAAGGATACAACTAAGAAGAAGGAATTGATTATGATGAAACCTTTGCTTTTGTTGCTAGGATTGAAGCAATAAGGTTGTTGCTAGCTTTTGCATGTTTCATGAATTTTAAATTGTTCCAAATGGATGTAAAAAGTGCATTCTTGAATGGAATGATTCAAGAGGAAGTATATGTAGAATAACCACCTGGTTTTGAAGACTTTGAAAAATCTGATCATGTTTTCAAACTTCATAAAGCCTTGTATGGATTGAAACAAGCTCCTAGAGCTTGGTATGAGAGGTTTTCAAAATTTCTAGTTGAGAAAGGATATGATAGAGGCAGCATCGATACTACATTGTTTATTAAGAGATATCTAAATGATTTAATTGTTGTGCAAATATATGTGGGCAACATTGTATTTAGTGCAACTAATGAGGCTTTATGCAAGAACTTTGCTAAGGAAATGCAAGGTGAGTTTAAGATGAGCATGATGGGAGAGTTAAGGTACTTCCTTGGTCTTCAAATCAAACAAAGTGAGGAAGGAATCTTCATCAACCAAGAAAGATACACTCATGATATGCTTAAGAAATTTGATATGCTGAAACTGAAATCAATTTTCACTTTAATGAGTCCATCCACCAAACTCGACTTAGATGAAAAGGTAAGGATGTAGATCAAAAGCTCTTAGAGGTATGATCGGCTCTCTTCTCTACTTAACAGCAAGTAGGCCAAATAGTTAGTTTAGTGTGTGCTTGTGTGTTAGATTTTAGTCACAGCCTAAAGAAACACACCTAACAGCTGTTAAGAGAATTTTTAGATACCTCATAGACACTCAAGGGCTAGGAATATGGTACTCTAGAGACTCAACTCTTAGCTTAGTTGGATATTCAAATGCTGACTTTGCTAGCAGCAAAACTGATAGGAAAAGCACTAGTGGAACATGCCAATTTTTAATAAGCATGCTTATATCTTGGTCCAGCAAGAAGCAAAATTCAGTGGCACTATCTACAATAGAGGCTGAATATGTATCATTAGGTAGTTGCTGTGCACAAATCTTGTAGATCAAGCAACAATTAAAAGACTATGGAATAATTATGCATAATGTACCAATATACTGTGATAACACAAGTACAATCAATATATCAAAAAACCTTGTGCAGCACTCTAGGACAAAGCACATTGAAATTGGACACCATTTTATTAGAAACCATGTAGTGAAAAATGATATTACGATAGACTTTGTTAATTCTTTACATCAATTAGCAAACATTTTTACCAAACCTCTGAGTCAAGATAGATTCTGTGAGATTAGAAGAAATTTAGGGATGATTAGTGTGAAGGAATTATAAGAAAACTTTTGGCTCTCACATAGAAAATAGAATGCATTCAGTCGACTAAGGATTTCTTAGTTAACTAAGAGTGGTCTAACAGCTTTAAATAATAAGACTCAGTGAGTTTAGAGAAAGAAAAGTAAATTGTGGTAAAAATTTAGGTTCATCGGGTGCAAAAAGAATGAAGAAATACTGCCAAAGTTAAATAACAAAATTTTTAAAGGGAAATTTAAAATTATGAAGAAATAAATGTAAGGCAGTACTTAAGGGAAGGTAAGTAGTTTTTTTGAGTAATAACTGTTGACTATCTCTGAAATACCCCATACTTTAATATAGTGATAAATAAAGTTGATAGAATGCAAATTGAGGTCAATTAAAATGTTTAAAAGTGATAAAAGACGAAAGGAGTAGTTTAGGATAAAATATTTCGCAAGTGAGAAAATAATAATAAAATAATAATAATTTTATCAGAGGAGAATTTGTGAGATAAAAGGCGATTCATAAGTCAAGTGAGGCATAATAAGATATTTCAGGTACCAAGGAGACAAGATAAAAATTTTAAAATATTAATATTTAGCCGGATGTCGAAATCAGTCAAGAAGAAAGATCATATGGTTGATTCAAGTGGGGGAGAAGATGACAAGCCTGACTCTATAAAAATATTTATCATGACATACACGTGATGGATAGCATGTTTGCATGCTAGGAGAGTCCCAAAAAAATTATAAAAGTCGGTATTGTACCTAGACGTACAACAAAGTTGATTTAAGCCTCGAACTAGATAAAATATAGAATTCATGATGAAATTAAGAATTTTAAAGTCCCAGAATGATTTAATATGGTGATTCGGAGTTCGAGGATCAATTTGGAGTCAAACCGAAATTTTCGCTATTTAGGGGTAAAATGGTCATTTGCCACCTGGGGACAAAATGGAAATTTTTAGAAAAGATTTTTGGCCCCATTTGACTTATTGGAGTAAGATTTGAGGTTTAGAAGTGAAAAATTTTAATTTTGGTATAATTTGGAGAAAAAGGGTAAAATGGTAATTTTACCACCCAAAATCGAAAATTTAATTTTTGAAAGGATTTTGATCAAATTTAATTATTTGGAGTGTGAAATGAGAATGAGGAGTGCAAATTATGCATTATGGCAAATTTTCAATTTTTAGGGCAAAAATGTAATTTTTGAAAAGTTCAGGGGCAAAAGTGTAATTTTGAAAAATTTACTCCACCAAAACTTTGGAAAAATCTGAAAATTTCACTTAAGACTTGGATAAGTCAAAGGGAATGCATGGTGGAAAAAGTAGGACAAGTGGATGGCTAGAAAAAAAATGAATTAATAAAATATTTAAAATATGAATAAAATAATATTATTTCATTAAACAATAAAAAGGCATAAAAAAATCAGCCCATAACCCATTCTTCTTCTTCAACATTCAGCCAAGCAAGAAACAAGAGAGAGAAATGAGAAAATAAAACCCTAGCCAAGAAATTTAAAGGGAAAATAGGTGGAAATTCAAAAATCAAGAAAAAAAAAGGGTAACATTTCTTAAATTTGTCTTGTGCTTTACCTTTCCCATGCATTTCCCATCATTTTTCAAGGTTGAATCATGTGATTTGAGGATGATTTCAATTCTGGTCATATGGGTTTAGAGAGAGAAAGTTGTTAGATAAATTTGATTTTGAGCTATGTTAGTGTTTAGCGTTAGTTTAGCATGTTTATGAGTAAAACAACAAGAAAAATATTTATCTTCTCCATGAATTTCTCTAGGCCGAATCTAGCCAATGGAATGTGAGGATGAGGTTGACTTTACTTTAAGAGAATTGGGTGGAAAAATGATGAATTATGAGGTTGGAAATTAAATGGGAATTTTCGGTGCAATAAATTGAAATTTTTACCCACTAGGGGTAAAAGCGTAATTTATAGTTCGGACTGATAAATTGGACCAAATTCACAGTCATTGAGGTATTGTGGATATAATTGGATAATTGAAATTGAAATGGATGGAATTGGAGTCGAATTGGGGATTTTAGGAATTTACACCGTGTATAGGCGAGTTAGGTCGGACACCGCAATTAAGCGATTGTCTAGACATTTCAAATCCTATCTAGTGCATACGCATGGATAAGAGCCTGAAATAATTTATGATAAATTGACACAATTTACTGAATTTTGTGTCATGGATTATGGATAGGTGGTGAGTCAATTGTTTTGGGTAAGAGATTGCACCCGAGGGCGGAAGATAGGAGTATTTCTACTCCTAATACTGTGAGTAAACTTATTATCGTTTTAATTATCTAGAGTAGTTTTATACAATTGTGTGATTTTATAAAAAATGAGTTTAAATGGTAAATTGCTATGTTTTAAGAGAAATTGTGATTTTATAAAATGATTTTATAAATTTTTTGAAAAATCGAATATTGGTTTTGAAAATAGAGTAATTGGAGACTGCCTGCATGTGTTGTAAATTTATGGTTTTAAATTGAATGGCTTATGACAATATATGAGCATGAATGGCTAAACTGATTTTGGTGTCAGAATTATTTGTATTGTGTATTCAGTCTTGAGAGGCTAGATTGCGATAAATTGCCATGCCATGCTAGAATGAATTTTATTGAATTGGTGGAGTATATATTAATTATTTACTGCAGAGGGGGTTTTGTGGACCAGCCTATTAGAGGGGCACTGTAAACTCTAGTATATTTTTATCCCGAACGGAGAGGCGCGTAGGGTATCTCCTAGGGTAAAGCTTAGGGTTCACTTCACGCTAAACCACCACGTGAAGGGGAACTCAGCCAACGCCAAGGAACGGCTGTATTTTTCTCAAACTAAAAATATATTTTAAGTGTATATGAAATTTTAACAGCCTTGGCGGACTCGGTTGGATGCCCTGCGCAAGGTATCACTGAGTATGAGTTTTGACACGAGCCAAAGTTTTAAGAAATTCATAAGCCAAGTTGATTACTCGATTTATATGGATTGATTTTATTTGGCTGAAATGAACTGAAAGGTAATGAAATTACAGTATGATGACTTATTTTAATTGTCTCCATTTACTCAGCTTTAGATACTTTAGATGGTATCTGTTTACTCACTGGGATTATAAAATCTCACCCCTTCTTTCTATACATTTTTCAGGCTCAGAACAGTTTGTAGATAGTCGAGTAGGACGATAACTAAGCTCGGAACTGCATTATAGAAAGTAAGAGTTCACAGTCTTACATCCTCTTGGTCAATTGGAGCCCACGTGTCATTGCAGATCAAAACTTATATTTTGGTTATTTGTATTTCTATTCATACAATTTTTATTTTACTTTCATGTGCGAAAAATTATTTACGAATATTTCTATAAAAATTTATTTTATGAGAAAATAGAATATCTTATTTATTATTTTTAAATAGTACTAGTTGTCAACAATTTACTTTCAAATGAACGTTTTAGATACTTAATTGTTTTTAAATCATTAAATATATATTTTTTGCTTACCTACTATATTTTTAGCAAGTTTTGAGATTTTTGATGAAAAATTACGAAAATACCCCTGTGAGCCAAAAAATAATATTTTATTATTCTTATTTGAAAATGACTTATGATTTTTTTGAAATGCGAGATTTAATAACTGTTGCTCACCGAGGAGATGCGAAAGTTGATGCTAAGCCTTGCAGGGTTTCAATCGACATTCGAGGTGAAGAATGTCTGTCGAGGCCTCGCGGCGGTTGTCACGGGCCCGATGGGGAGTTTCGGGTCGTGACAATTTTATTGGTATTAGAGCATGGTTTAAAGATCAGATATTTTGATTTTAAAGCTTTGGATTTTAAAGTCTTTGGTTTTAAAGTTGTTTTAAGGAATCTACACTGACACTGCATGGCCCCAAGTCCAGTTAAGTTAAGATAAGTTAAGTTAGGTTAGATTGAATAGTATGTATGCATCTTTATATAGAAATCTACCTACTTTTGAGATGTATAAATAATGAAACAATTACTATTTGATTGCATATAGGTTTTGAGGTGCACTGGTGACATACACACCATGTCTAGAAGATGTGGTAGTCTCGATACCTCTCATAGTGATAGCGAGGGATCTCTAGATTCTACGGCTAGAAGCAAATGGCACCTTGATTCAGGTGATTCGGAAGGTGGTCCATCCCGAATTCCTGATAATAGAATTCCTAAGAACTTATCAGAATGGGTTCATAATAAGGGGAGCTTCTAGAGTAGCGAGAATTTTGAAAGTGAGAGTAGCTCTAATACATCGAAAATTGAACAAGATTTCCTTTCGGAACAACTTGGAGAGCACCCTAGAGAATGGACAAGGGAAGAAATTGCAGGGGGATATATTCATTCTAGGAAGAGTGTGACAGTAGTCCGACACTTTCCACCAGGCTGTGGGAGAAATGTAAGGGGACAACCAGAAAAGGATAAGGAGAAAGTAACAGTGGCAAGTAAACCCCTTAGAAAAGTATCAGGTGTACGACATTTTCCTCCTGGTTGTGGAAGAAATGCTGCACCGGTGAGTGATGAAGAATATAGGAGAATACAACAAGCCTGGATTGAGGAGCAAAGGAAAAAATCTCAAGATGAGGAAAACCCGAAAGAGAATCTTTAGGAGGACTTGGAGTAGAATCTTCCGATAAGATCAGATTAAGATGATGATCCCAAGGACATGTAATATTTTCGTAGGATTTTACACTACCTTAACTCTAAGTAGATGTTGTGTAAAAGAGATAATAATTATCTATACAAAGAAGTAAAAATAGTTTGGCTTTTAAAGTATAGGACTAGAATGTATTATAAAATGGTTGTTTAAGTAACTGAAGGTATATGGGAATCTTTAG